>NW_023661577.1:0-17353 GCF_015228065.2 Penaeus monodon
AAAAATAAAAAAAATAATAGATAATTATTTAAAAATTATAATAATATTATAATATTATTATATAATAAAATTTATTTTATTACCAAAAATTTTTAAAATATCAATATTAAAATTTATTACTCTTTATTATTATTTATTTATAATAATTTAAAAAATAATAAAATTTTTTTATTAATCCAAAATTTTAATTGTATTTTTTTAAATTTGGAGTTTTATTTTTTAAATTTTTTAAATTTTTATTATTTTAAACCATTTTAATCCTTTTAGTATTTTATCTAATTATCTTATATTTATATATATTTTCTTATTACTTTTATATATTTCAAATTTATAACATTATTATTATAATAATTTTCAATTATTACACAATAATTTAAAATATTATTAAATTTTAATTTTTTATTAATTATTTATTAAATTTTAATTATTTTATATGAATTATAAAAATTTTAATTTAATTACTCATAAATAATAATAAATTTAAAAAAAAAATAATAATATAATAAATTTTATAATATATTATATTTTTTAATGTAAAAATAATTGTTTAAAAAATTAATTTTTAATTATTATTTAATATTTTATTAATAATTAAAATAATTTTTAAAAAAAAATTTAAAAAATAAAAAAAAATTAAAATAATATTTATTTTATTTCAAATTTAATTTTATTTTATAATTTTTTTTATTAATAATTTTATAATAATTTTAAAAATAATTTAAAATAAAATTTTTATTTTATCAAATTTCAATTTCTTTATCTATTTTATTACCTTATTTTTAAAATTTATTGGGAAAATTATTTATTTTTTTTCCAATTAATTTTTTTCCATTTCGATTTATTTATTTTTTTAATCTAATATCACAAATTTATTATATATTAAATTTTCATATTATTATTTAATTCAATTTTTCTTTTTATCATATTTTATGTATATTATTTAATATTTTATCAATTAAAAATTAAATTTAAAAATATAAATTAATAATATTTAAATATTATAAAAATTTTTATATATAAATAAATAAATAATTAAAATTTATTATATACATTAAATATATTTAAATTTTATAATATTATTATATTAAAAAATTTTAATTATTATATTTTTCATAATAAAATTTAATAAAAAAATAAAAAAATAATTTATTATATAATTATAATTAATAATTTTTATATTATATATAATTAAAATATCAATTAAATTTATAAAAAAAACAATTCTTTTATCTATTTTTAAATTTAGATTACAATTTGGAATTTTTATTTTTTAAAATCAAATAAAATTTAAAATCATGTTTCATATAACCATATTTAATTTCCTTATTTCTTTGGGTTTTTGATATTTTTTTATATATAATTTAAAATTTTTATTAAATTATATTATAGATATTTTATGAAATTTTTTATTATCTAAAAATTTATACATTTAAAATACCCTATATCATTATTAAATTAATTATATTAATTAATAATTATATAAATTTTATTAAAAATTTTTATTATAATATATAAATAATAATTATAAAATAAAAAATAATAATTGTATAAAATATTAACATTTCTTTTTATTAAATTTCTTATCTTATTTATTATATTTTATTAATTAATATTTTTAATAATAAATTAATTAAAAAAAAATAAAAAATAATAAAATAATAATAAAATAATATTTAATTAAAAATATTATAACCTAAATTTTTTTATTTTTAAATTATAAATTTATATTTTTTTTCAATTAAATAGAAAAAAAAAATGAATAATATTTAAATAATTTCAAAACTAAAAAATAAAAATGCATTTTAATTTTAATATTTATTTTAGTTTTAATATTATTAATATTTTATTATTATAATAAAAAAAATAAATTAAAATTACTCTTTATATACCTTATCATTTTTTCTAATTATCATTTTCATTTTAATTATTTTTTATTTTAATTTTATTACATTTTGAGTTATCATATATTAATTTTTATTTATTTAATATATATACATAAATAAAAATATAATACATTTTTAAATTATCTTATTTATTAATCATTATTTATCTTAATATTCTATTTTATTATTATTATTATAATTTTATTAATTAAACAATAAATTTTACAATAAATAAAAAAAATTTTATTTTTAATTTATATATTTAAATTTTTTATTATACTTATAATATATTAAATTTTTATAAATAATAATTTAATTAAATAATAATAAAATAAATAAAATTATAAAATAAAATAATAAATAATAAAATAATAAAATAATTAATTTAAAAAAATCAAATTATATATTAATTTTCAATATTTTTAATACTTATTTAAATTAATTTTAATATAATATTTTAATTTTTAATAAATTTTAAAAGATTTAAAACAAATTTAAATTTTAAAACCCTTTTCAATTTTTTTTTTTTTAATTTATTTATAATTTTAAAATTAATAAAAACCCTTTTCATCATTTAAAATTCATATTATTAATTTAAATCTATATTTCCTATATCATCATTTTTCATTTAATTTTTTATTTTTAACTTAATTGAATCTTATTTAATTATAAATTTTATATTCTCAAAAATAATACAAAATATATATATTACATTTTATAATTATTATACATTTTTAATTATTATCATTTTTTTGATTTATTAGGGTTTTATAATTTTTAAATTTTAATTATAAAAACATAAAATAATAATAAATAATAACAATAATAAACAATAACAAATTAAAACATTTTTTATTATCTTAATTATATTTTATTATTAGGTTTTTTATAAATATTTTTCAATAATAATAATAATAATAATAATAATAATAATTTTAAAAAAATAATATATAATAAAAAATAATAAAAATTATTTTAATTAATAATTAAATTTAATAATTAAATTTTAAAATTTCTTTTTTCATTTTAATTATAAAGTAAAATAATTAATAAATTTAAAAAATATTTTTATAATAATTGAATTTAAAGAAAAAAAAAAATTTTTTTGGTTTAATCTCAAAATTATTTTAATTTTCGTTTTTTCAATTTTTTAATATTTTATATTATAAAAAATAAAAAATTTTTAAATTTTACTATTATAAATTTTTATTTTTAATTCTATATCCTTATATCATTTAATAAACTTTTATATTTTAATTTTAAATTTTATTTAATATTTTGCAATAATATATCAAATAATTTATATATTAAAATTTAAACAATTTTAATAAATTTTAATATTTGATTTTATTATTTTATTATTTTATAAAATATTTTATTAATATAAATAATATAATGATTATCAATATATTTTCCCTAAAAATTATATAAATACATTATTATAATATTATTTTAATTATATAATTATTAATATTAATAATTATTAATAATTTATTATAATTAAATATTTTAAATAATAATAATAATTAAAATATAAATAATAAAATATAATAATTTTTAAAAATAAAATAATAATAATAAATTAAAAATAAAATTATAAAAAATTTATAATAAATTTTAATTATATTGGTATAAAATTATTTAATTTACTTTTTTTTATAAAATCATTAAGTTAACTTAAAAATTCCTAATTTTTAATTTAATTTTTTTCCGTTTAATATTTTAAAAACTATATTTAATATTTTTTTATATTTTAATTTTTTTTCCTTTTTATATTATAATTTTTTTTAAATTTTTATCTATTATTTAAATTTTTATATTATATCAATTATATTTTTCTTTATAAATTTTAAAATTATTTTCATATTAATAAATTTATATTTAATTAAATATTTTCCATTATAATATTTATAAAATCTAATTTCCTTTTTTTATAAAATTTTAATTAATTTGAATTTTTTACATAATATATATTAATTATTAAAAATTTATATAATAATAAAATTTTATTTATTTATTATATATTAATTATTATAATTTATTAATAATTTTACATTATTAATTATTTTAATATATAATATAAAAATATAATATAAAATTATAAAATATATAATTTTAATAAAAATTAATAATATAATAATTAATTAATTACAATAATAAATATAATTTATTAAAATTTTTAATATTAAATTTAAAATATTTATTTTTTATTACTTAAAATTATTTTTAAAAATAAAATCTAATAATAATTAAAAAATAAATTATTGTAATCAAATTTTATTAATTTTTTTTATTATTTTATATATTGTAAATTCCCTTTATTTTGGCAATTTTTCTTTTAAATTTATATACCACAAAATATATAAACATATTATAAATATCATTATAATTTTATCCTATTATTTTATATTTTTTAAATTTTTTTTTTAAATTTTAATAATTTAATAACACAAATTATATAAAAAAAAATTAAAAACTGTATTTATATTTTTTTTATATAATTCTTAATTATTATGTATTATAATATTTTTATACATTAATTGCAAAATATACATAAATTTTATATTATAAAAATTTAAAAAATATATAATTAAAATTTTAATATATAATGACCAAAAATTTAATATATTATATTATTAAATTTATATTTTCAATTTAATAATTATATTTTTATAAATTTATAATATAATATATTTAATAATAATTTTTTTAATTTTATCATTAAATTAAAATTTTATAATAAATTTTCAATACTTTTTATTTTAATTATTTTACTTAATAATTTTTTAAAAATTTTTTTATATATTAAAATTTCAAAAACTTTTAAAATTTTAAAAAAATATTTAATATATAAAATAATTAATTCATAATTTAAAAAATTTATTATAATATTTTAATTATAAATTTTTTTAATTATTTTAATTATTTTTTATTAATAATTATAATATTTTTTATACAATAATTTTAAACACAATATCAATAGATTTATTGATTAATTATTTTTTTAATAATATTTTTAAAATTTTCAATAAATAAAATATTAATATAAAATTTTTAAAATATTTAAAATTTTATTTTATATTTATATATTTTTTTATTTAATTTTTTTATATTATATTAATTAATTTAAATATAAAAAATAATAATATATATAATAATAAAATTATATAAAATAAACCAATAGAAAAAATTTATTTCTTTTCTTTTATATTATTAATCAAAATTATTATCATTATTATAATAATTAAATTATATAATAATAAAATCTAAATTTTATTATATCTATAATATTTAAAATTTAAATTTTTTATTTTTATTTTAATTCTTATTATTTATAATATCCATTTTATATAAAAAAACATAAATTATATTATTATATTAAATTTTAAATTTTAATATTAAAATATATTTATTGGATTTTAACTTATTTTAATTTTTTAATTTATTTTTCTAAAACTATTAAAAATATAATAAAATTTAATAATAATTATTAATTTTTAATAATTATTTATATTTATTTTATTATCATCATTATTTTATTATTATATTAATATTATTATTTACAATCCAATTTAATTTTAAATTATTAATAATAAAATATAAATAATATAGTATAACACAAAATAATTTTTAAAATATAAATATAATTATAATTTTATTTTATAAATTTTAAATATTTAAATCCTTTAATTAAAATATTTAAAATAAATTTAATTATTTTCAATAAATAAAATAAATTAAAATAAAAATAATTAAAAAAAATTATTTAAAAATACATTTTTAATTTTATCCTTTTTTTTTTATTATAAAATTTTTTTCATTTTTAATATAAATATTAATAATAAATATAAAAAAATAAAATATTTATAATATTAAATTTTTATATTATTTTTAATTTTAAATTTTTTTATTTTTTTTCAATTATTAAATATTATGAATTATCAATATTATTATAATTTACCTTTTTATTATATCAATAATCAAAAACATCATTTAGTATAATTATAATATTTTTCAATTTTAATTATTTATTTAATTTTTTAAATTTTTATTTTTATAATTTAATAATTATAAAAAAATATATAAAAAAATAATAATTATTTAAAATTATCAAAATATTTTTTTTATCTCATTATTATTATTATTTATTTATATTATTAATTTTTATTATTATAAAATTTTTTAAAAATAATATAAAAAATATAATAAAATACAATATAAAAAATAACAATATTAATTAATATTTAATATTATTTTTTATTTAATTATTTTTTAATTAAATATTAATATATAATAAATTTTTAAAATTAATCAATTATTATTTAATATAAAAAATATTATATAATATATTCCCAAATTTTAAATTTTTACTATTTATTTTATTATTAAATTAAAATTTGGAGTATATATTAAAAATTTTAATTAAAATCAAAAAAGAATAAAAAATAAATAATATTTATATATAAAATAAATCCTTTTTAATTATTAAAATTTTAATTTTTTTTTATTTATTTTTTTAAATTTAAACACATTATTAAATTTTATAAATTTTACTAAATTCCAAACTTTTAAAACATAATTTTTATTAATTATATTAATTTTATATTAATACGATATTAAATTTTTTTAAAAAATATAAATATAAATTATAATAAGTAATCATAAAAATAATTAAATTTATAATAAATTATTATATTTAAATAATTATTTATTAATTTATAAAATTTTTTAAAATTTTTATACTATTGTAATAAATTATAATGAAAATTTTTAAATAATTTCAAATATAAAACAAAAATTTTGAATATCAATAATTGATTTTTTTTTTATTAATTTTTTATTATTAAAATATATAATAATATTTTTAATCTTATCATTATAAAATAATTTTATATAAAAAAATATATTAAAATTACAATTTTCCATTTATCACATTTTTCATTATTATTTCATTTTGTATTATATTTTTTCAATTAATAAATTATAATTTAAAAAAATAATTATAAAATAAAAATATAATAAAAATAATTATTAATATATATTTAATTTTTATACTTTTTAATTTATTTATCTTTATTTTTAATTTTTATATTATATTAATTTTATGTAAAATAAATTTTATATAATAATAACATCATATATAAAAATATTAACCCATTATTTGGGTAATATTTTATTTATTTTTTAATTTTTTTTATTTTTAATAATATATATTAAAAATATAATAATAAATAATAAAAATAATATTTAAAATTTTATAAAATTTATTATATATAATCTTAAAATTTTATATAATACTTTTGTATTATTAAAATTTATATTATTAATTTAATATATTTAAAATCAAATTTTAAGATAATATTTTATATATATTCAAAAATAATTGAAAAAATATAAATTAAAATTTTTTAATTTTTTTTTTTACTTTTAATTTTTTTATAATTATTTTAATTAACCAATCAATTTTTAAAAATATATTAAAAAATTAAAAATATAATAATTAATAAAATAATTTATATTTATAATTTTATTATATTTTATAATTATTTATTAATAATTAATTAAAAATTAATAAAATAAATAAATAAAATAAAAATTATTAATATATTAAAAAAATACTAATTTAATTTTTTAAAATTTTTTATTTCTTTTAAAAATTTTATTAATATAATTTAAATAATTTTTTAAATTCATATACAGAAACAAAATATTATGGGTAAATTCAAAACATATTTAATTTCTTTTATTTTAATTTTTTTTTTTTTTTAAATTTTTAAAAATTTTTTTTAATAATAAATTTTTATTTTTTTAACCAAAAAAAAAAAATATTAAAATAAAAAATATATAAAAAATATTAAAAATTTTTTTTTTTTAATATTTTAATTATTTAATTTAAAAATTTTTATTCTTTTAAAAAAAATAATTAAAAACAATAAAATTTTTTAAAAAAAATTTTAAAATTTTTAAAAAAATTTAAATTTTTTTACTTAAATATTTTTTTAATTTTGCTTTTTAAATTTAAAATTTTTAAAATTTTAAAAAATATTAAATTTAAAAATAAATAAAAATTATATTAATAATAATAATAATAATAATTTGAATATATTCAAATGTTATCAAAATTCTCTTATTCTCATTTTATCATCATTATTGTTATGATTATACAATTCTGTAATTATTATCATTTTACCCATAATAATGCGAAATCACCAAAGAATCGAAAAAACGGTCATTTTTGGAGATACTCTCAAAAGGCTATATTTTCGCTAGATTTTGCGCTTTTTCGACTTTGGGAAGGTTTTCTTATACCTATTTTATATTATATATGGACACAAATCCTCTTATAATCATCATCGTAATCATGATTATCATCATTGATGTAATTCGTTATCATCATCATTATCATCATTATCATCATTATCAATCATTCATTATCATCATTATGCAAAGTATTATCATATTATTGCAATTGTTATCATTATTATTGCAATTAATTGGAGTTATAAGTATATATTTTTTGCAATAATACTAAAACCACAACAATAAAATAGTAATAACAATAATAATAACAATAATAACGATTTTATAATAATTCTTATTCCCTCATTAGTCTTAATTAGTATCGTTATACTGCTAATTTTAAGGTTATAAAATTATTTTTGCAGTATACTACAGTACAAACATAATAATTAATGATAATAATAACAATAATAATACTAATAACAATATTATACACCACTAGATATTATTATTAAATATACTTATTATTATTATTGTTATATTAAGATATAATAGATTTTTGGCAATTATACTAAATAATTAATATAATAGTAATAATTAATAATAATTAATAGTAATAATCTAATAATAATAATAATAATAAATAATAATAATAATAATAATAAATAATAATAAATTTTAATAACTATACAAATGTTATCAAAATTCTCTTTATTCTCACTTATATCATCTATTATTGTTAGATTAATAACAATTCTGTAATTATTATTCATTATTAACTAATAATGGCCGATCACCAAAGGGAGAATCGAAAAAAACGTCATTTTGGGAGTATACTCTAAAAGGAATATTTCGCTAGATTTTGCGCTTTTAGACTTGTGGAATGTTTTTCTTATACCTTTTTATATTATATATGGAACAAATCCTTTATTATCATCATCGTTATCATGATTATCATCATTATTACGTTATCATCATCATTATCTATCATTATCTCATTATCATAAATCATTTCATCATATGCACATTTATTATCATCATATTGCAAAATGTTAATCATTAATTATTGCAATTATTGGAGTTATGTATATATTTTGCAATAAATACTAATAACCACAACAATAATAATAGAATAACGATAATAATAACAATAATAACGATTTTATAATAAATTATTTATATCATTATCTTAATAGTACGTTATTACTGTATTATTACTGTTATAATAATATTTTTGCAATTATACTACCAGTTACAAATAATAAAATTTTTTAATGATATAATAAAAATAATAATACTAATAACAATATATAACCACTAGCATTATTATTTATTAGACTATACTTATGACTTTTATTGTTATTATTACAGATATAATAGATTGTGGCAATTATACTAATAATTAGATACTAGTAATAAGCATAATAATAATAATAATAATAATAATAATAATAATAATAATAATAATAATATAATAATAATAAAAAAATTTTAAAAATATTAAAAATTTAAAAATTAATTAATTTTTAAAATATTTTTAAAAAACAAAATTTAAAATTTCTTTTTTCCATTTAAACCAAGCGAAAACATTTTGGGGAATTTAAAATTATTCCTAATTTGCCCTTTTGAAATGGGGGCTCTTTTTATAATTTTAAAACTTTTTTTCCCAAATTTTTCCCCTTTTTGATTTAAAAATTTTTTTTTTTACCTTTTTTATTATCCCCTTTTTTTATAAAATCATTTTATATCATAATTTTATCATATTATCATTTATCTTTTTTAAAAATTATCCCCAACAAAATAATATCATTATACATTTTTAATTTTTATATATTTTTCAATTTTATCTTATTATTTAATTATTTGGGGTTTAAAAAATAATTTTTTAAATAAATAAAAAAACAAAATAAAAGAAAAAAAAACAATAATAAATTTTTTAAAATTTTTATACATATTTTTTTATATTTATTTCTTTTAAATTTTAATGTTATAAAATTTTTTTTGAAATTCTTTAATAAAAAAATAAAAATAAAAAATAAAATAAAATAATAATAAAAATTTAAAAATTTAAAATAATAAAAAATTTAAAAAATTTTTAAAATAATAAAATTTTAATTATAAATATAAAATTTTTTAAAAATTTTAAAAATAAAAAATAAAAATAAAAAATTTGAATAAAATAAAATAATAACAAAAAAAAAAAATTAAAAAATATAAAAAATTAAAAAATAATTTTAATTCCCTTTTTAAATTTTAAAAAAAAATTTTTTTATTCCCTTTTTTTTATTTGCAAAATCCTTTTTAATTAAAAAAACATTATTACCTAAAATCCAAACATCAAAAACAAAAACCTATTGGGGGGTTTTTCAAAAAGGCATTGTAATTTTTTGGGGTTTTGGGAAATTTTTTTTTCTTTTTTTATAAAAAAATCTTATTAAAAATTTTTTTTTAAATTAAAAATTTTATTTATATTAATCTATTATCATTCTTAATCATTATTTAATTTTTTATAATTTTTCAATTTTTTAATTATTTGAATTTATTTAAAAAAATAATCTTTAAAATATAAAACCCCAAAATTTTATTTAATAAAAATAATAATAAAATATAACAATTTTTAATAATTTTTAAAATTTTTAATTTTAAAGTATTATTAATTATTTTTTATAAAAATTATTTTTAAAAATATAATAAATAAAATAATAATATAATAATAACAAAAAATTTTTAATAAAAATTATAAGAAAAATTAAAATTTTAAAATACTTTTATAAAAATTAAATAAAAAATTTAAAAAAAAAATTTTTTTTTAAAAAAAAAAAATAATAATTAATAAAATAAAATAAAAATAATAATAATAAAATAATAAAAAAAAATAATAAAATAATAAAATAAAATAAATAATAATTAAAAATACAAAAATTTTTAAAATTTTTATTTTTTTTAAATTTTTTTATATTAATAAATTTTGGTAATTTTTTAATTTTTAAACCCCAATAATTAAATAAAACAGAAATAAAAAATATTTTTATTTTTATTAAAAGGTATTTGTAATTTTTTTATTAAATTTTAAAAATTTTTTTTTACCTTTTTTTTTTTAACAATTTTTTATTATCATAAAAATTTATTCATCATTAGATCAAAATTTTTTTTTTTTAAACTATTATTCCTTATTGAATTATTTCTAATTTTTTTTTTATTTATTACAATTTTGGGTTTTTTATTAAAATTTTTAAAAAATAAAAACCCAAACAATTAATATTAAAAAAAAAAAATTTTAAAATTTTAAATATTTTTTAAAAAAGTTTAAAAATTTTTTTTAAATTTTTTTTATATTTTTAAAAATTTAAAATAATTTTTTAAATAATAAAAAATTTTTAAAAAAAAATTTTAAAAATAAAATATAAAAATAATAAAAATAAAAATAATAAAAAAATAAAAAAAATAATAATAATAAAATAAAAATAAAAATTAATAAATTAAAAAAAATACAAAATTTTTATTTATTTTAATATATTTTTATATTTAAAAAATTTTGGAATTATTATAAAATTAAAAATTGGAATCACAAAAAAACAAAAATTTTTGGAAAACTTCAAAATATATTTTAATTTCCCTTTTTTTAAAATTTTTTTTTTTTTTTTTTATTTAAAACCCTTTTTTTATTTTTTTAAAACAAATTAAAAAATTTTTTTATAACCTTATATATTAACATTAAAATTATATATTTTTAAAAAATTTTATTATGAATTTTTTTATTATTATAAAATTATTATTTTTTTAAAAATTTTAAAAAATAAACCAAAAAAAAAATAAAATAAAAAATAATAAAATAAAATAAAAAATTTTAAATAAAATTTTTTTTATTATTTAAAATTGTATTTAATTTAAATTAAATTTTATAAAAATTTTTTTTTAAAAATCTTTTATTAAAAATAAAATAAAATTAAAAACAAAATTTTTTAAATACATTTTAAATTTTTATAATTAATTAATTTTTTTTAAAAATTTAAATTTTTTTAATTTTTTAATTTTTTAAAAATTTTTTTAAAAAAAAATAATTTAATTATTAAAAATAAAAAAAATATAAAAATATAAAATTTTAAAAATATAAAAAATTTTAAATTCCTTTTCTTTTCTTTTTATTTTTTTTTTAAAAAATCAATTTGGTATATTTCATTTTACCCAAAAAACCAAAAAAACAAAAAAAATCAAAAAACGTTTTAAATATTTTTAAAAATAAAAAAAATTTTCGAAAATTTTCTTTTTATTTTATTTTTTTTTCCCTTTTTAAATTAGGAAATTCCTTTTTTTATCTTTTATTAAAATAAAAAATTTTTTAATTTATTTTATATTATATATTTATATATATATATATTATTAATTATTATATAAAATTTTCCAATTTTTAATTCAATATTGGGGTTTAAAATATATTTTCAATAATATAATAAACAAAAAATAAAATAATAAAAAAATAATAAAATAATAAAAATTTTTTTTTAAAATATTTTTAAAAATTTAATAATGAAAATTCTGAATTATTTTTCTGTTAAAAATTTTTTTCAATTTTAAGTCAAAAAAAAAATTGTAATAAAAACAAAATAAAATAAAAAAATTTAAAACCAAGTTTTTTTTCTTTTAAAATTTTTAAAGTTTTATTAAAATTTTTTTTTTAAAAAAATTTTAAAAAAATTTTAATAAAAATTTAAAAAATAATAATAAAAATAATAAAATTTTAAAATATATAAAAATATTTAAAAAATTAAAATTTAAAAAATTTTTTTTTTTCCTTTTTTAATTTTTAATTAATTTTGGGAAAATTCATTATTCCTAATAATTAAATCAAAAAAAACAAAAAAAAAACCCTTTTAAACTTAAAAAATTTTAATTTTCCCTTTTTTTTTCACTTTTGGGGTTTTTTTTTCTTTTTTTTTTTTATAAATAAACAATTTTTATTAATAATTTAAAAATAATTTTATTTAATATATTATACAATATATATTATATTAAAAAATTATTAATTATTTTTTATAAAAATTTTAAAAAAAAAAAAAAAAAAAAAAATTTAAAAAAATAAAAAAAAAAAATAATAAAAAAAAAAAAAATTTTTTTTTTAAAAAAAAAACCCTTTTTTTTTTTTATTATATTAAAATTTTTTTAAATATGATTTTTTCAATTAAATAATTAAATTTTAAAAAAATAATAAAAATAATTTTTTAAAAATAATAATATAAAAAAAATAATAAAAAAAAATTAAAAAAAATAAAAAAAATAAAAATTAAAATTTTTTAAAAATTTCCTTTTTTCCCTTTTTTATTTTGTTTTTTAAACAATTCGGGAATTTTTAAAATTTTTTTTCCCTAAAATTAAATTTTAAAAAAATAAAAAAAAGTAATTTGGGATACTCTAAAATAATTTAGATTTTTTTTTATTTAAAATTTTTTTTTAAATTTTTATTTAAAATAAAAAATTTTATTAAAAATTATATTATAATATTTTATTTTTAAAATATTATACAAATTTAAAAATTATATATTATTATACTTTTTTTAAAAATTATTTATTAATTTTTATTATTATTAATTATTATTTAATATATATTTTAAAAAAAAAACAAAAATTTAAAAAATTTAAATAAAAACAATAATACGATTTTTTAATTATTTTATTACTTTAAAATTTTAAAAAAAAAAATTAAAAAAAAAATTTTTTTAAAATACAAGAAAAAAAATTTTTAAAAATTATCTAATAAATTTTTAAAATTTTTTAAAAATAGGAATTTTTTATACTTTTATTATATATTTTTTTATTTTTAATTAAATTTAATTTTGGGAAATAAAATAATAAATTTAAAAAAATAAAAAATTAAAAAAAAAATAAATTTAATTTAAAAATTTTAATAAAAATTAAAAATTTAAAAAAAATAAAAAAAAAAAATTTAAAATATAAATTTTTAAAATTTTTTATTCCCTTTTATAAATTTTTTTTAATTAAAAAATTCTGGTAATTATTATTTTTAAAAACCTAAAATTAAATAAAAAAATAAAAAACTTTTTTAATATTTAAAAAATATTTTAATTTTTTTTATTTTGGGGTTTTTTTTTTATTTTTAAAATAAAATAAAAAATTTTATATATATTTTTTTTCATATTTTTTACATATTTTATAATATAATTATAATAAAATTATTATTAAATTATATCATTTTTAAAATTTTTTATATTATTTAAAATTTATTTTTTTGAAAATATAATAACCCAAAATAAAAAATTAAAAAATTAAAAAAAATTTAAATTAATAAATTTTTAAATTATTTAATGTAATTTTTTTTAAAAAAAGGATAAAATATTTTGAATTTTTAATCAAAAATAAAAATGTAATTAAAAAATTAATTTAAAAAAAATTTTAAAACCGTTTTTTTAATAACTTTTATTATTTTATTTGATTTTTAAATATTTTTTTTTCAAATTATTAAAAATTAAAAAAGAAAATTAAAAATTTAAAAAAATAAAAAAAATACAATTTTAATTAATAAAAAAAAATTAAAATAATAAAAGGAAAATAATAAAAAAAATAATAAAAAATAAAAAAAATTTTTTTTTAAAACATTTTTATAAAAAATTTTTAAAATTTTCATTATTACGAAAAAATTGCCAATACAAAAAAAAAAAAAAATATTTTAATATTCCCAAAAAATATTTTAAATTTTTTCCCCTTTATTTTTAAAAAAATTTTTTTTTAATTTTTTTTAAAAAAAAAAATAAAATTTTTTAAAATATATTTTTTTTTTTTTTTAAAAAAATTTTTACCATTTATTCATTATCAATTTCAAATTTTTATATTATTCAATTAACATTATTTTTAAAAAAAGGGGTTTTAAAAAATTTTTGGAAAATTTAAAAAACCTAATTTTAAAATTCTAATTAAAAATTAAAATTTTTTAAAATTATAAAAAATTTTTAAATTTTATTATTACGTAATATTATTTATAAAATATTTTGAATTATTACCCTCAAAAAAAAAAAAAATTTTTAAAAAATAAAATTAAATTTTTTTTTAAAAAAAAATAAAAAAAAAAAAAAATAAAAATAAAATTTTAATATTTAAAATTTAAAAAAAAAAAAAATTTTTTTAAAATTAAAAATAATAAATTTAATTAAAATAATTTTAAAAAATTAAAAATTTAAAAAATTTTTTTTTATTATTTTTTTTTTTTGTTTTTCTTTTTTTTAATTTTTTATTTAAAATTTTAAAAAAAATTTTTTAAAAATTTTTAATTAAAAAAAAAAAAAATTTTAAAAAAATTTTTAAAAAATTTTTTTTAAAAATTTGTTTAAAAAAAAAATTTTTAAAAAAAATTTTTTTTTTAAAAAAATTAGAAAAAAAATAAAAAAAAAAATTTTAAAATTTAAAAAAAATTTTTTTAAATATTTTAAAATTTTAAAATTTTTTAAAAAAATTTTAATTTAAAATTAAAACAAAAAAATAAAAAAAAAATTTTAAAAAAAAAAAATAAATTTTAACGTTTAGAATTTTTTTTATATTTTTTTTAAATTTTTTTAAAAAAAAATTTTTTTTTTAATTTAAAAATTTTTTTTAAAAAAAAAAAATTTTAAAAAAAAATAAAATTTTAAAAATATAAAAATTTTTAATTTATATTAAAATTATTTAAAATAAATTTTAAAAAATTTTTTTTTTTTATTCCCTAAAATTAAAAATTTAAAAAAATCAAAAAATATTTTTAAAAAAATTTTAAAAAAATTTTTTAATTTTTGTTTTAAATTTTGATTTTTTTTTTTTTTTTTTTTAAAAAAATGGGAAAAAATTTTAAAAAATTATTTTTAATTAAAAAAAATTTTTAAAAAAAATTTTTTTTTATTTTTAAAATCTTATTCCTTATTTTCCCTATTTTTAATTTTGGTTTTTTATTTCCCCAATATATAAAAAAAATTTTAAAAAAAATTTTAAAAACCTAAAAAAGTTTTTTTCAATTTTTTTTGATTTTTTTTTAAAAATTTTTTTTTTTAAAAAAAAATTTTTTATATTTTAAAAAATTTTTTACGTAATTTAAAATTTTTTATAAATTTAAATTTTTTTAAAAAAATTTTAAAAAAAAATTTAAAATAAAATTTAAAAAAAATTTTTTTAAAAAAAAAAAAAAATAATAAAAATTTAAAAAATATAAAAAAATAATTTTTTTTTTAAAAAAATATAAAAAAAATTTTATTTTAAAAAAATTTTTTAATTTTTAAAAATAATTAAAATATTTTTTAAAATTTAAATTATCAAAAATTTTCTTTTTTTCCCCTTTTATCATCATTTTTTATTAAAAAATTTTGAATTATTATCATTATTACCAAAATTTAAAAACCAAAAAACAAAAAAAAGATTTTGGAGTAATTTTAAATATATTTCCAATTTTGGTTTTAAAAAATTTTAAATTTTTTTTTTTTTTTTTAAATTTTTATAAAATTTTTATATATCTTTAATATTATATAATTATTTTATATATCATTTAAAAAAATTTTAAAATAAAAACCAAAATTATGAAATATTATTTATTAATTTTATATTTTTTTTGGAAAATTATTAATAATAATTTTAAAAATATAAAAAAAAAAATAATATAAAAAAATAAAAAAAAAAAAAATTTTATAATAATTTTTTATAAATTTTTGTATTTTTTAATATTATGTTTATAAAATATTTTTAATATAATAAAATTTAAAAAATATAATTAAAAAAATTTTTAAAAAAATTTAAACCTAAATTTTTTTTTAATTTTTTTTTATTTTTTAAAAAAAAAAAAAAAATTTTTGGGGTTTTTAAAAAAAAAAAAAAGATAATTTTTTTAAAAAAAAAATAAAAAATTTTTTTTTAAATTAAAAATTTAAAAAATTTTTATATAAAAATTTTAAAAATTCAAAATTTATAAAATTTTTATTCCCCTTTTATAATTTTTTTAAATTTAAAAATTTGGGAATTTATATTTTTTTTAATTGCCGAAAAATAAAAAAATGAAAAAACTATTTTTAAACCAAAAAATTTTTCCCCAATTTTCCCTTTTCGATTTAATTTTTTTTTTCTTTTTTAATTTAAAATACAAATTTCCCTTTTTTATCATATTTTCAATTATCATTAAAATTTTTTTGTTAAATATATATTAAAAAATACAAATTATAAAATAAATTATAATTATAAATTATTAATTTTATATTAATTTTAAT
>NW_023661578.1:0-2500 GCF_015228065.2 Penaeus monodon
ATCACCCAATACTTAAAACATACACCACTCCCCTGTGTATAAAATTGTTTATGAAATGTAAGTAACGGAATCGATTAATTTTCTAAATGGTGTAATTGGGAATTGTATGAATACTTGGGTTGTTCTACATCATAATAGAAATCTGAATTCCCTGCCATCTTAAAAAATATAGTATAACAAAAGTTATTATAAAGTTCTCTTCACTTTTACTCTTCCCTATAAGGATTTTCTGTCTATCCCATGTATGTAAACAGCGTAGCTATGTGCTCACCACTAGGGCCCATTCTACGCCTACTCGCTTCTGCCAGCATGAGTGAAAGTGGCTTGATCAATGCCGGCCGAGTTCAAATTATTTACCTTATCGATGATGCATCTATTGATACACCCCACACACCACAACACACACAAACCCCACCACACCACACACACACACAAAACACATAATATATATATATATATAAATATATATATATTTATATATATTTTATATATATATATTATAATTATATATATATATATATATATATATATATTTTATATTGGTTGTGTTTATTATGTTGCATTAGTGATGGATATTTCGATTATGTTCAGAGAGAGAGAGAGATAGAGAGGAGAGAAGAGAGAGAGAGGAGAAGAGAGAGAAGAGAGAGGGGAGAGAAAAGAGAGAAAAAGAGAGAGAGAGAGAGGAGAGAGCAGAGATGGGAGAACACAAACAAAAGACAGAGACACAAACCAAAGAGAGAACAGAGGCGGAAACGCAGGTAGAGGCCCAAAGCGAGAGGCGGAAAACAAGGAATTAGCCAACACATCAGAACAAACATTTTCGCCGATACTCCTGCATCTCCGAGACGCTACTGATGTGTCCAGGGAAAATTTATTCCCAAACTTCCCCTTCCCTTCGCCTGGGAATTTTGGGTTCTTGAGGAGAGGCCAAGACGACAGCGCCGGGTTTCCCGGTATACTTTGCGAAGAATGGGAGAAGACAGGGGAGTGAGAACGAGGATGAGTGAATAGACTGAGAGACAAAATGAGTAAGTTGGTAAGTGGGGTGAATGAGCGAGAGAATGAGAATGAGAATGTGTAGGCAGATAGTAAAACTGTTTAGTAAAAAAAACAATAATCAACTTGGTAAAAAACAAATTAATGTTTTGAATATTAGGGATATATCATAAAATAAGGAGAACGGAAAGAGGGAGAAGAGAGCTAAAAATAGAGATAAGGACAGTTATGTAGTGTGTGTGTGTGTGTGTGTGTGTGTGTGTGCGTGTGTTGTGGTGTGTGTGTGTGGCGTGTGTGTGTGTGTGGTTTTGTGGTGTGGCATATCTCTCTCTCTCTCTCTTCTCTCTTCTCTCCTCCTTCTCTCTCTCTCTCTTTTTTTAAATAATATAATATATATAATATATATTATATTTTAATATATATAATATTATGCTAATCATACACACAACACCAACCACACAACAACCCAACACCCACACACACACACACACACCACCACACAAAACACACCACACACCACACATCACACACACAAACACCACACAACAAAAATTAAATAATATATACCTAATTTTATAAAACATATGTTTTATATATATTATATATATATAAAAATTTATAATATATATATATTTTTTATAGAAAGAGGGGGGAGAGAAGGAGAGGGAAGGAGAGAGAAGGAGAGAGAAGGAGAGAGGAGGGAGAGAGAGAGATGAGTGAGAGAGAGGGAGAGGAAGAAGAGAGAAAGAGAGAGAAAGAGAAAAAAAAAAGGAAAGAAGAAAAGAAAAGAAAAGAAAAAGGAAAGGAAGGAGAGGGGGAGGAGGAAAGGGGAGAGAGGAAGAGGAGAGAAGAGAAAGGAGGGGAAGAGAAAAGGAGAGAGAGGAGAGAATCATATTCAGAGATACTGAAGAAGTTATTCTTTCAGACCAGTGTTTTTCCCCACAACCCCCCTCGACAGTTGTGCACACATTATTGAAAAAAAAAAGGGGAAAACTGTAGAAAGTTAGTAAAAACGCGTGCGAGAAGAAGATAAAAACTTTTTGGTTATTATTTTTATCCTTACATTACCTTTTTATATAGAAGGACATCAAACACTTTTTTTTCTGAAAAAGTTACTGGAGGAAAGAAAGGAAAAGAAAAACATAATATTTCTCCGGAGTCCCTCCAGGATGTATTGACCCCGGTTACCCCGTGGGTTTGCCGATTGGCGCTTGGGGGTGTAAAGTGCTGCAAGCTCTCAAAAATTCCCGGGGCTGAGGTTGGGGGCCCCCCCACGATGCGAAGTATTGAAACCCGTCAGGATATGGGGTTTGGTTTAGAAGCCCCCCCTAAGAACCTTAAAACCCTTTTTGGGAATGGCTGCTTTCATTAATTTCATTATTATTTTTTATGACTTTTATTTTGTCATTATCATTATTATGCGCCAAATAATAAAAATAATATAAAAAAAATAATAATAAAAAAGATAAAAAAAAAATGATAATAAAAATAATTATTAAAT
>NW_023661578.1:7500-17353 GCF_015228065.2 Penaeus monodon
ATTATATATGCATAATATATTTTATAATATATATAATATATATAGATATATAATTTTATATTATATGATTATTATTATAAAATATATATATATAGATATATTATAATATATATATATATATATATTTATATATAAATGTATATTTTATATATACACATACCAACACAGACACAATATACGCACACACACACATGTACATATATATTCATATACATATATATATTATAATAAAATTTTAAATTTTATATATATACATGTATATATATATATATATATATATATATATATATATATATATATATTAAAATATTATATATGTATATATAAAAATATTATTTTATAATATATATATATATATTATATATATATATATACATATATATCATCATCACCCATCAAGGGGCTAACGCCGACGGGGGCGCATGGCCCCCACCACCCTCGCTTCCAGCCACGAGGATCCCTCGAGGCGAGTCTCCAGGCAGGCCCCAACGGCCCATCTCTATTCCCCCACGACAGGGTCTCGTGAGCTGCCCAAGCCATGATCCCTAGGACGTCCCACAAGGTCTCCTCCACCCAGGGTTTTGTCTCGCAGAGAGAAAACCCTGGTGGGCAGGGTCGTCCATAGGAGGCGAGCTAGGTGGCCATATGCCTGAGTTGGCGATCCCGGATTATGCAAGTAACGGGTCCCATGCCAGTCTCACGGTGTAACCGCCGGTTGGACACGTGGCCCCTCCAACTGTACCCCATGATCCGGCGAAGGGAAACTTGTTACAAAAGGCATCAGGCGAGACTCCAAGGCACTGGATTAGCGTCCAGGTTTCGCTTCCATAGAGCAAAAACTGGAAGTATCAAGGCCTTGAAGACACGCAGCTTGGCCCCCTTCGCATAGGTACCGACATCTCCAAACGTTTCTTGTTTGATCGAGTTCCATGGCTCCTGTTGCCAGACCAATCCGTCTACTGACTTCCTGGTCTGACAAACCCAGAGATATGGACTACGCTACCAAAGGGGTATGTAAAACTTTCTGTGACTTCAACTTTCCTCGCCGCAAGCATGGATCGACTGAAGGGGTTCCCCAAAACAGGCCCCCAAAGTCCTGGATCTTGGTCTTGGTCCAGGAGACTCTAAGCCTAGGGCTTCGCCTCATTGCAAAAATGCATAAAGAGCCGCCCAAGTGACTCCAAGGACTCAGATAGGTTTGGCAACATCGTCCGGCAAAGTCAAGGTCGAGACCTTAATATTGCCTAGTGTTGCTCCGCACTGACTTTGGGTAGTAGCTCTGGCCCTTATCCAGTCCATAAAAGTGGTTGAAAAGTGTGGGTGCAAGGACCAGCCTTGCCTCACCCCTGAATTAACGGGGAAAAGAATTTTCGAATAACCCCCACCACACTTTACAGCACTTTCAGTACCAGTATAGAGGCTTGCTATCAGGCCCAATATCTGTGTCGGAATTCCCCTAAAGCCTCAGGATCTCCCATAGCGATTCCCGATGCACCGAGTCAAACGCCTTCTTGAGGTCCGATGTAGGCTGCAAGCAACCCACGACCAAAAACTCACGACGGCGTTTCCACAATTACTCGAAGCGCTAGGATAACGGTCTATTGTGGCCCTTGCCAGGAGTAAATCCAGACTGCTCCGGTTCTCTGGTGCCTCGTAGGTGGTTGCGGATCCGTTTCAGAAGAATGTTGAGCGAGAACCTTGCCTGGTATGCTGAGCAGTTGTAATGCCACGGTAGTTTGTACAGTCCCATCGATCCCCTTTCCCCTTCCAGAGAGGGATGACCACGCCCCTCAGCAGGCCCAGGGGGAATGGAAACCAGACTGCCAAATGGCGTCAGGACTGTATGCAGGCCCCGAGCCATTAGGTTCACCCCCCAGCCTTTAGCATTTTCAGCAGGGATATCACATATGCCGGGCAGCTTTCCCACCTTTCAACTTGGGAAATCGCCAAGCCAACCTCTGTTAGGGGTAGGAGGTTTTTCCTCGCTGTTTGGGTGGTTCCGGCACAGGCACTGAGACATCGCTTGGCATCCAAGCTAACTGTTGGAGGATCCACCTGGTACAAACTGCTAAAAATACTCACCCAACGTTCACGAACCCCAACATGATCTGAGATGATCCGTCCATCCGCTGATCGGACTGCAGTCATCTGTGAGGAGGCTTAGGGTTCAGTTTTCTCAGGGCTTGTAGGCAGGCGAAGGTCATTACCAAAAAATGGCCTTCGACCTCCTCAGCAAAAATTCCTGATGAACTGTTCCTTGTCCCTTCTCAGCAGTGTCCGAGCCTACGCACCATGGAACGACGCAAGACTTGATTCCCATTTAGCCGAGCCTTGCGACACGCTTTATTGGCCTCTAATGTCTCCAGGGGGATGGTATTCTGCCTTGTCCTTGGGCGTACGCCAATGGACTCCTGAGCTGGCTTCGAGTGTTAAAGCGCTTGAAGGACTCCCACAGAGCAACTGGAAACCGTCCAGGTTGCTGGTTTCTGAGAATCGGTCAGAGACTGCCGTGGCGAACCCCCGGGACACTTCCTCCTCCCTTAGTCTGTCCAAGTGAAAACACCTTAGGGTGGCCACTGGAAGGACGGGGAGTTTTGAAGTGGACCCGCAGGGTAGCCACAAGCAACCTATGGTCGGTGCCACAGAACTCAGCACTCCGGTAAACCCTGCAGTTCTGGAGGATCCTCCATCGCGTATATGCATATGCATATATATGTATATATATATATATATATATATATATATAAAATATATATATATATATATTTTATATATATATATATTTATGTATATATATATTCAAAACACACACAACAAACACGCGCACGTGCGTGTGTGTATGTATGTTAATGTTGTGGTATTGTTGTGAGTGCGCGTGTCTTTATATGCACATCCTATGGTTGCGTCACCGTGATTCTAACGTCATGTTGCAATATTAGAAAAGTAACTGCAACAGATTTCCGAAAGGTCCTCCCAAAAGAGTCGACAAATACTCGTTTAAAATCACCGCAGTATCGTTTTGAAAGTTATTTACTCTAATTTTGGGAACATCATCACCCTACCAACAACAAAATATTTCCGGCTTTTGCTCGCTCCGCAATGTCAGTCCATTTAGTGCTGTAAAATATGCAATGGTCAAGGAAATAACATTTACGAACCACACACAAAATGTTTTGTATATAATGCTATATATGCATTTATGTAAATCCTAGTGAAATACACCAGTCATAGCTATTCCCCGGGGTTTAAAAAAACATCGATCATGATTTTAGAGTGAGAAACAGCGTGTATAAGAAAGGGATAAAAGCCTATCTTTACCTAAATGAAAAAACTAAAGGCATGGAACGCAGTATTTACGTTATAAATAAACTATGTATTCCTACTATTAACTTTATTTGGCCTATTTGTAATTTGTTTTTCATATTTATTATGCTGTGCGTGTGCATGTGCGTATATATTATACACATGAACACACGCACGCACGTAAACCCCGCACACACAACACACACACCAAAACAACACACACACCCCACACAACAAAACCACACACACACACACCACACACACACACACACACACACACACACACACAACACCCCACACACAAACCCCACACACAAAAACACACCACACCCACCCCCCCCCCCCCCCCCCCCCCCCCCCCCCCCCCCCCCCCCCCCCCCCCCCCAAAAAAAAAAAAAAAAAAAAAAAAAAAAAAAAAAAAAAAAAAAAAAAAAAAAAAAAAAAAAAAAAAAAAAAAAAAAAAAAAAAAAAAAAAAAAAACAAAAACCACACCCCCGACACAAAAACACAAAACACACACACACAGTAATATGAGCATTTATAATAGCGAAACACCTCTTTGCTTCCGTCTATGGCCAGAATTCCTTGGTTTCAAATCACTTTTTTCGGCTTTTGGGGGCACTTGATTTGCTAAAAAATATCAAGCTGAGAATTTATAATAACAGTAAAAAGAATTAATTAAGTACAAGAATTCGGAAAAAACGGAAGCTGATAATTACAAAATAATTGTTCTCACAAGTGCTTAGCAACACATGGACTACTTGATAGATCGCAGTAATGAGTTACATCACATTTGTTTTGGCCCTCGCAAGGTTAACATGATGGGGTCTCAGAGCGGTGCCTGCAGAGCCTATTTTCGTCATTTCCCGTTAATACAGGTCGCTTCAGATTTACCTGTATTGCTTCCTACTCTATTTTTTATCATCTGCAAGATGGCAGTGTACTCAAATTTGTTTCTCGTGTAATGAAAAGAATCTGATGATCATTTTCGTCGCATTCACCTGCCGACAATCTTGATGGTTTTGATAAGTCCTTACAGCGGGGGAGGGAATGAAGTAGACAAAGGGAAAATTTTATGGGGAAACAGGCTGAAATAAAAAAACAGGAAAAAAAATGATTAATTCGGCTAATGAAACTTAAGGACGCCCCACCACCATTTAAAAAGTCTAGGGAGATGTGCGCCAAATTTCCCAAAGCACTCCACAGGAATAAAAAACCATCGTTCGGTAAATTTTTACTATGCGTAGTATATACAGCTAGCCAGGAAAACTCTGCACCCTGGACCACCATGGTATTATATATGCATAGCCCTTATGGCTTTAATTAAATAGGATTTTTTATTTTCCCTAGACAGGGAGCTCTCCCCCTGGAACCCCCAGGGTAAAACCACATACCCTTTATATAGTGAAACACCGAAATTTTCTTCACTTCCGTCTATGGTCAGAATTACTTGATTTCAATCACTTAATAAAAGGGACTACTTGATAGGTGACAGTAATGAGTTATGTGTCATATTTTTTTTTGATCCTTGCAAAGTAATCAGGAGAGATAGGAAATGCGGGGTAATCTTCTCTCTTCTCTGCCCCTGTATCTCGTATTTTGCACTGTACTCATCGATAATATCCCCAGGAGACTCTAATTCTGATAATACTGATACATCTGATTCCCCCGTCCATAAGCATGCCAGTTTTCAGGCTATACAGACCAAAGTGTGCAAGAACAAGAGAATTAATCATCATGGTCTGCCTAAATTAAAACCTTTAAATGTAAAACCAAATCGACGGAATTTGCGAAGTTGCAAATCTCCTGTCCCTCATTGTCTTTCTGTCAGGGGGGATCCTCACATGACCCGTGATGGTATGACATTTGAATGTTTTTGAATATAAACGGTTTGCTTTAAAAACCAAAAAATCTAAATTTCAGGATAACGTTGGGAAGATATTTTTTTCCTGATTGCCGTCTGCCGAGCTATAGTAACGTCAATAGCTCACAAGTTTCCTCTCGCTGGTCACTTTTCAAATCATAAACTTTGGAAGGGAATCGATCAGTTTTATTGGCCAGTATGTAAATGAAATGAGATATTTTTTCGGTCTTGTGATAAATACCAAGGAATTCTCTCTCTTAAAAACCCTGCCGATTATTACGGAGCCCTTTTTCCGTGTTGCATTAGACATAGTAGTCCCCTAAATCCCCCCTCTGATGATGGACATAAGTATTTTAAACGCTTATAGTCTTCGCGACAGGCTTCCCTGAAACAGTGCCACCGACAAAAATAGACTCCATATTTTGTGAGGAAGCTTTCCTCTTTAAATACTTTCCAGAGTAGGAATCCTAGGCACTTCACTTCACTTCAAGTTACTTCACTCCATATCATCCATGTGGATATGGAAGTGTTGAAAGAGCTCTTAGTACTCTGAAAGCATTCCTAAGAAAGCTGTTTGTGGATAAGCTTGGCACCGATATCTTATCCCTACTTTATTTTCAAGTGACAGATTTTCTGCTTTCCTGTATGGTCGTGCTGTGCGAGGTCCTCTGACAGTGCTGAAGATCTAGGGAGGATGGGAGTATCAAGGATGACAAGCAAACTACATTTCAGTATGTCATAGAGCTCAGGGATAAACTAGAGGAATGTGCTAAGATTGCTGTTCATAATGCTGACATCAGCTCAACCAGGTATCGCTCTTATTTTGATAATAAATATCTTTTCTTTCCGGTCTGGGTGACAAGATTATTACCAGACACTGAAATTTTAAACTTCTGATGACTGATGAGGGGGTCCCCATACGGTGATGGAGAAAATAATAAGATAAACTATTTGATTATGGAAAGAGGGCAACCCAAGCTTTATCATGAAAAATTTTTCTGAAAAGGTATCATCGATGAGCGAATGTATCACAGACCCGGGTAATGGATGAGGCTCAGGTTTAGAAAGCATTCCGGGGTATCAGCGATGTTGCTCAGTCCAATGTGTAGATGTAGAAAATGACATATATCCCGTTACACCCGATGGTAGAGTAGATTCTTTAACTATCCATTGACACTTGTTGGGGCTGATGTTAACTCATAACTAGCACATAAAACTATTATCATATTTTCAGATGTGTTTTTTCGGAAACTCCAGGTTTGTACTTATCTTATTGAACATGAAAGCTCCCTCAGTACTACCGAGCGTTTAAAGATATATCCCATGTCTTTCTACCTGCAATCACCTTTTGAGGGGGAAGTAAACAACTACTAAGCAAGGAATCATTAGATTATCGCCTTCTCCTCATTGTTCACCCGTGGTAATGGTACGTAAATCTGATAGTACGTATCAAATAGCTACAGACTACAGAGACCTTAACTCAGTCACAGTTTTTCATGCTGAACCAACAGGTAAAATAGATCTACATACGTGTAATGGTGCTGTTTATTTTTCTGAACTAGTATGCTTACTATCAATCCCACTCTCTGAAAACTCCTGACAGCATTTCCAACACCAAAGATTTACCTGAATTTTGTAGATTACCATTTGGATAAGTAACGGCTTGTGCAACTTCTGTTAGACAGTTGAGTCTCATTCTAAATAGGATTACCTAACGTAGCCTTTTACTTTGACAATATAATCATATATGCTAAGGAGTGGATACATCATCTAGAAGCTATCATCTCAGATCTGGAGCGTTTGCGAGAACATAAATTGACGGTTCGTCCCTCACAGTGTAAGGTTGGGGTTTAAGGAGATTGAATATTTAGGTCTTGGATTGACGAGAAGTATCTGAAAGCTTAGTGTGATAAAATAGATGCTATGATGCAGTTTCCAACCCCAACTACTAAGAAGCCACTTCACTCTTTCCTTGGAATGATTTCTTTTTATCGCATGGTACGTAGAAATAGGCTGAAGCCTTGGACGGAAGAAATGGTTGACAGGTTTGAAATGTTTAATTCTACCTTGTGTCAATATCCTGTTCGCAAATTAATTGATTTTAACACTCCATTCATTCTTCCAACTGACGCTTCTGATTGTAGACTTGGTGCTGTCTTATTTGGGGTTTTAAAGATTAGAACATTACTTAAGGGTAAAATTTTATTTTAAAAGTGGATCACAAACCGCCAGCATTATGAACCAAACTAAGTCTTCTAACAAAAAGATTGGTACAGTGGGCATTTGTTTGCAAACTTTCAGATTCAGAATAGTCCATGTTGCGGGACTGATAATGTAGGTGCTGACCTTTTAAGAAGGTCAGGGAAATGATTTCTGACTTTCAGGGAATATAGCCTAGCTTTATACTTCTTGGGGGACTTGGTGAATATTTTTTTTTAATTATGCAAAGAGGTACTTTTATCTAAAAAAATTTTCCTGAGGTACAGTATACTACTGTACGAACAAGTTAAAAGCTGGGGTTTGGAGTTGTCACCGGTTACTTAGAGTGGGCTACTTGAGAGATACTTATTAATTTGCAAGAATTTTTTGATGGACTAGGAACGAGGAATATATGTTGGGATAATTTAAGAGTATATTTTAAATGCCGATCACCACAAAATCTAAAACGATGCCAGCCTACCCGTAAATTTCATCATACGTGTCTTTTTATATTAAATGTTTTTATGTTATCTTCATTATCAAAATAAATTTATTTTTTATATAATCTTATGACGTTATTTGATTATTTTGACGACTTAAGATAATTATTGTAACATCATACTACCACTACTAGTGTTTTTATTATTTTTTAATTTTGTATCATCATATTGTTTTATCATGATAATGATCATCATTACTACTACCATCATTATTATAATCAGCATTATTATTATTATTAAAGCTACTATTATCATTATTGTTTACTGAAGTCTTATCAGTATCCTTGTTATTATTCTTAATACTATAAAATTTCATCATCATCATTAAAGTTCTTATTATAATGATTATTTTCATTAATCACTGTAGGGATTCAGTTATAAAAATCATTTTTGTTTAACATTACGATGACTCCTTATCATTATTACTAATGTTAGTATTTCGTCTTAATTATTATCATAAACCGTTTTCATTACGACAAATTTTAAAAAAAAAGTGTAAAAATGAGAATTAATATATTCAAAATGTAAGAGATGTATTGACTGGTTTCGATTATATCTTCGTCAGAAATACATACATTAATGAGATCATAGAGCATATATATATATATATATAAAATATATATATATATATATATATATATAATATATATATATATATATACGGATATGAACCCGACAAACCACCTAACACCGTAATTTTTTTGCTTGTTACCCGAATCATTTTTTACTACGTAAACGTTTTCGAGGCTATCGGCAGATATTTTGGGAATACAAAATAAATAGCCAGCACATCCGGTGAAAAGACACATGATATAATCGAGATAGAAATCTACCCACAAACAACCCCGATAGCGCTGTATACCACATACCCTGCAACAAACACGGTAAAGCGTATATTGGTGAAACCCGGACGTGTTTCAGGATCATGAACGTGGATCTGACGTCTGTCCCCACAGAACTTCCAACGCCCATGGTAGTGCATGTAGATAAGCTGGGCAAACTACCGAACTGGAAGGAAGCAGAAGTAATCCATGGAAGACTGAATAAACATAAAGGAATATAATGCAAGCTGCATATATCGTAAAAAGGAGAATGTCAACACCGCATCGGCCGATTATCCAAGGTCGTGGCAACAAATACGCAGGTAACGAACGGGCAAGTCACGATCGTCAGGGGGTTCAAACATCATCATTGCCTTGCAAAGGAATATTTAAATTACATTCTAAACGTCCAGAAATACTTTCGATGCTTCAAATTTTTTTTCCCCTTTATTTCTCTTTAATATCTTATACGGTGATTAGTATGATGGTGGTAATGATGATTGTGAGAATGATGATAGCAATAATGGCAATACTATGATGACGATAATGAAAAAAACAAAAGTAATTACATAATAGTAATAACGAAAATAATGATAATATTGATAATGATAATCATAATAACAATAAGTTAATAATGTTTAAAGATAAAACTAAGGGTAATAACATAGTAATACTAATAATAACGATTATGCTTTATTATTGTTATCATTATTATATTATTTTATATTATATTATTATTATTATTATCATTGTTTATTATATTATTATTATTATTATTGTTATTATTATTATTGTTATTATTATTATTATTATTAATATTATCATTATTATTATTATTTTTTATTTATTATTATAATTAACGATCGTAATAATAATGATGATGATGATAATATTAATCAATTATATAATGATAATAATATAATATAGAAATGTAATAATGCAAACATCCCATTATCTGGTATTGATAGTGATAAGATAAGCATTATCTTTTGATTATTCATTATCATTCACATTTTCATAATGTTCTCATCAGTCGCTGTGCTGATGATGATGATGATGATATGATAAAGATGAGATGGGATGAAAATTATTGTTATTATCATTATATTATCATTATACTTTTTGTTCATTTATCTTTAATGTTATCATTATTCTTTTTTATTATT
>NW_023661579.1:0-7500 GCF_015228065.2 Penaeus monodon
ATAAACATTTAAGGGTTAATTATGACATAGAAACACGGATAGCCAAAGAAAATAGATCGTATTGAAAGCGACTTATCTCAGAAACAAACGTAAGAAATATAAAACAATAGAGGAAACTGAAAGAGAATTACTATACAAGGATTAACAACAAAAAAAATAACTTAACAGAACGAAACAAAAATGCATACTCGCTAAAACACACAAAAGGACATAGCTAGAAAGATAAATAATAATAAAATACGACAAATTTAATAACAAAAATCCAGTAAAATTTACAGAAAATTAAATAAATCAAGAGAAAAAGAGACCCTGAAAAAAAGAAAAAATGAGTGAAAGGAAACATCAAAGGAAGCGATCCATTTTGTTGACATGTGTCGGACTCGTATTATTCAAGAACCATTTTACAGAACGGATATGTACGTTTACGGAATTTACGGAAACAGGAAACAGGAAACATGATGAGAAAAGAACGAAGGAGCAGCAATACAGTGAAAATTGTATAAAATAATAATATTAATAATAATAATAATAATAATATTTATGATAATAATATTAATAATAATAATAATAATAATAATAATAATAATAATATAATAATGATAAATCAGGAAGCGCCTGTAGAGATTCAGAATTATTAGGAAAGACAAAGGTTTGATAGGTGATTATGATGATGATGATGATGATGATGGGGATGTGATGGTGATGGTGATGGTGATGGTGATGATGATGATGATGATGATATTGATGGTGATGGTGATGATGACGATGATGATGATGGTGATGGTGATGATAATGAATAATTTTGATGTTGATTATGATTATGATGATAATAATAATAAAAACAACAACGTAAGAATAGTAGAATGTTTATAGAAGCGCAATATCGCTGATTACATAACGAATATCAGAGAATAAAATGTTTTATTTAAAAGGAATATGAATGTTATCTGAACACAATATGCATTATAGTAGTATTTTACAGCTAGCCATAGTATATGTAAAACAGAAAATATAAAACGAAATAAAAACGACGCAAAACATTGATCTGGCAACGCTGATCAACCATTTCAAAAGCTATCACGAAAAAAGACACACGCTGGGGATCTTCTCCCCGTGATGAGAAGCTCGTAGAAGCGGAGAGCATTTGTAAGAGGAGGCGATTAGCAGGAACGAGGGGCACCAGCCGTTCCGTCTCTGTAATTATGGCTGGCTATAAAACCGATCGCGGTTTATTCGTGGCATTTGTTGAGGAAGCAAGTGTGTGTTTTCTTTTTTTGTGTGTGACGTTTATCAATTGAGATGAACAGGAGCGTTGCACAAAGACTACCATTTGCGTCTTTTTTTAATTAACCAACTTGCATTCCGTGGGCTGCCCTCTCCCTCCTTCCCTCCGTCATGTTATTTAGTCCTGGAAGGCGATTAAACCCACACGCGGCCTTTCATCATAACGCAGAGGGCGTGACTTTAATCTTCATGCTGCGTGAGGAATTATACATTATGGAAGTCATGAGACCCGTATTTCAAGGTAAATGAAATCTTTTCGGTGCTCGTTCTCGTTGGGAAATTCAGTAAAGAGATTAGGTCCCCAGTTTATTGCCGTCGGGATGGTTGTTTAATTCAATGTTAATGGTTGTTAATGAGAAGGAAACGTGTCATTATATGGTCTCCTTGTACTTGGTTCTTAAGGTACCAGGAAAAATTACAGAGTTCTTCGCACCAACGCGACGAAAGGTTGAAAGGCGGGTTTATATCGAGCTGTCATCAAGATCTGTTAGACAGACAAACAGACAGACAGAGAGAGATAAATGAAAGATAGCAAATTTAATCCGGAAACAAACAGAAAGTTTTTAAAATCTGCGTTGGTCTACTGAAGAAATTACTGTTTTCTGTCTTTCTATCTAGCTATCTACCTATTTGTGTATCGCATATTAATCTATCATTCTATCCATTTGTTTTTTTATCTCTCTCCCGCTCTCTCTCTCTCTCTCTCTCTCTCTCTCTCTCTCTCCTCTCTCTCTCTCTCTCTCCTCTCTCGCTCTCTCTCTTTCTAATATATATATATATATATATATATATATATTAATATATATATATATATATATTATATTTATATTTATATATATATAACATCCTTCTACCTCCCTCCTTCCCTCCCTTTTCTTTTCTCTCACTACATTTTTTTTAAATGAAGAAAAACAAAAGAGAGTGACATCCTTGGGAAATTTGTAGTAGTAAAATTGAATCAGCTTGTACATCGAGCGACACGCAGGGACCATCATGTAGATTAGCTGCAGAGAAAAGAGAGAGAAAAAGAGTGAGAAAGCGAGAGAGAAGAAGGAGACAAGAAAGAAAGATAAACAGCGTTGAAATGAAGATAGAGGGGTTTTTTGCATGCATTTACTTGGTGCGGAAACGGGCTGTGTGTATTTGTTTTTCATTCAGTGTAGAGTTTAGATGTGTGTGCGTTTTTTCCTTGCTCTATTTACATATACAGAAATATAGGTGTTCTTGTGTGCGTGCGCGCGCGCCGCGCGCGCGCGTGTGTGTGTGTTGTGTGTGTGTGTGTGTGTGGTGTGTGGTGTGTGTGTGTGTGTGTATGTTGTATGTGTATGTGTTATGTGTGTGTGTGTGTGTGTGTGTTCGGTTGTGTTTATTTTTTGCGTGCGCTTGTGAACGTGTGCATGTATTTATCAAAAGACGTAAGTATATATCGTCATATTTATTTATTATTATTTTTTTTTAATCAAGTATGCCTCGCAAATTTCTAAAGACATTTTGCCTCGACAGACTTCCGAGATGATTCCTCTTTTCCCAGATATAATTTGCGGTCGTATCCTTCCCATTAAGAAGAGGCTTTCATCCCCGGTGGAATTCCTGCGTCGGGGCCACTTTGGCGTTGCGCTCTCTTAGGCTCAATCGCCGTCCCTTTGGAGACTCTTCCGACAGGTGAATACGTAACTGAACGTGCGTGTGTGTGTTTGTAAATAAACACGCAGATACACGCAGATACACACACACACACCACACACACACACCACACACACACACACACACACACACACACACAACACACACACACACACACACACACACACACACACATATATATGTGTGTGTGTGTTTGTGTGTTTGTGTGTGTGTGTGTGTGTGTGTGTGTTGTGTGTGTGTGTGTGTGTGTGTGTGTGTGTGTGTGTGGTGTGTGTGTGTGTGTTGTGTGTGTGTGTGTGTGTGTGTTGTGGTGTCCAGATATCTACATAGAAAGACTGATGCACGTACATGTGTCCATGTGTGGGTAAGATAGAAATTTCCCTGTTTTTTTCCATCGAAGAAGAAAATCCCGCAAACGACAACTGCTCTCTAAGCACTCTTGCCATAAATTCTACCTGCATTTTCTCTAGAAATTCATGGACAGCGCTCACCGCCGAGGAAGTGGTAGGTGACAATGAATAGATAACCTTCAGTGACTTTCTCGTTAATTTAAGGTGTAGGGGCCGTGCACTAAAATTTCCCACAATTAGTTTTAGAATTACTATAGGGTGTTTTTTTTTTATTAACGGTAGGTTCATGTTGAGCCGCCGTGGTCACATCATTTTGGACAATCTACTATAGGGTGTAGATTGTCCAAAATGATGAGATACATTTTTCGATACACCCTTAATTTCTCTCTGACAGCGATATCTGGCAACTACTCTCTGCACAGTTTGTTACTGAAGGTTCATGTATTTATTTTTGTTTGTTTGTTTATGCTTGTTTATTTATTTATTTATTTATTTATTATTTATTTTTTCATTTATTTAGGTATACATCAGTTGATTTTTTTATATTCTTTTTGTTTCATAAATACGGGTTACGTTCATTCGAGGAAACTTGGAGTGGAAGCGATAAACTACGTCTATTATTTCTGCTTGGTTCTAAAAGTTTTTCTACAGCAAAAATGGATATTTGGTTGAGTTCAATCAGTAAATATAACTTATTGCTATCACATTTATTACTTTTCATCATGTGTATGTAAGTTTGAGTACACTTATGAAGGTGTGGTTATTCACTTTATCTGTAAGATTAATTCCATTGATTTAGTCTTCAGTCATTGGTAATGTATTAATATTAAGTGTGTGTGTGTGAGAGAGAGAGAGAGAGTGAGAGTGAGTGAGTGTGCGTGCGTGTACATGTACATGTGCCTATATGCGCGTCCGTCTATCTCCTTGCGTATATGTGTTACCTCCTCCGTTTCAAAACAATATATTGCTAAAGCGGTCAGTCCAAAAGCACTGTGACAGGCAGCAACCAATGGTATTAATACCGTTGACATACGTTAGTTTAATGTTTGGTGAACAACAAACTGTACTCTATGAATGTACTCCCTGTCTATATCACATTCCTCTCTCCAAGGGTGTGGAATGAAACAAGTGTGCAGTGCAGTATTTTATAGTTTTTCACCAAATAGAACAGGAATGATGTCCTTTGTAATAGTTGAAATTGATTTTGTGTTAAATAAATGGCGATTTTATTTTTATGTGATAATAAGTTTAATTTTGTTGTTTGCAGTAATGATAATGATAATAATAGCAATTATTGTTAAATATTGTAACACATCACCACATCATATGAAAAAGATAAAAATAATGACATAATGAAAATAATAAAATTAATAAAAACAGCAAAATATAAATAATAATAGTATTTGTAGTAGTCGAATGATAATAAATACATATTTTTTTTTTATTATTTTTTTCTTAATACTTGATGGGATACGGGTGTAATTATTTTTATTATCATTATTTACTATCAAAATGACCATTTTAGTTTTTCCATATAAGAAACTTTGATTTTCGTCGATAATGATGAATGCGATATAGATAAATGATTAATATATATATATATATATTATAATAATATATTATTATATATAAAATATAAAATTATAATTTTAATAAAACATATATAATTTATTATTATGTGTATAATATATATAATATAAATATATATAAAAATATTTATAATATATAATTTTATATATATATTTATTATGTTGTATGTATAAACATTGATATTATGTATGTATTTTATACATAAAATATATATATATAAAATTATATATTATTATATATGTATGTATGTTTTTCTTATATATATATATTTATATTAATATATTATTATGTATATATATATATATAGAGTTGGCGTGTTTCTTTACCAAGTAAAGAAGCTATGTATACACTCATCAATGGTTTAAAAGGAACTTATAAAAGAAAAAAAAACCTGAGTTCTTAATAATGTTTCAGTTCTGCGAAAAAAGGGCTTATTATCTCTTTCTCTTCCTTCCTTCTCTTCTCCTCTCTCCCTCCTCTCTCTCTTCTCTCTCCCCCTCTCTCTCTCCTCTCTCTCCTCCTTCCTCCTTCTCTCTTCCCCTCTTCTTCTTCCCTTCTTCCTCTTCTCTCTCTCCCCCTTCTCTCTCTCCCTTCTTTCTCTCTCTCTCTCTCTCTCTCTCTCTCTCTCTCTCCCCTCTCTCTTTTCTCTTTCTTTTTTCCCCTCTCTTTCTTACTTCTCTCTATCTAACTATCCCCTCCTCTTTCTACTCTCTCTCTCTCTCTCCTCTCCTTTTCTGTTTGTCTATTTTCTTCTCTCCGTCTAAATCCTTCCTACTCCCTAAATTCTTAACCCTTTCCTCCTTCCCCCATCTGTCTCTCTTCTATACTTTTTTTATCTCTCTTTCTTTTACCCCTTCTTTGTCTTTGTCCATCCCTCACTTCTTCCCTCCCCTCCCCTTTCCCCCTCTCCCTCCTTCCTTCCCCCTCCCCCCCATTTTCTTCCTTCGCCTTTTTCTCCCTCCATCTCCCACCCCCTCTCCTTCCTTCCTCCTTCCCCCCCCCCTCCTCTTCTCTGGCCCCCTCCTTCATCCCTTTCCTTTTTCTCATTCCTCTTCCCTTCCCCTCTCCTCTCCCCTTTTTATCTTTTCTCTCTTCCCTTTCCAAACCCACCTCTTCTCTTTTTTCTCCCCTCTTCTTCTTTTCCCCGTCCCTTTTCCCCCTCTCTCTCTATTTCACCTTCTATCTCCCCCTCCTCTCCCTCCCCTCCCCATCCCTCTCCTCGTTTCCCCCGTGCCCCTTCCCCCTCTCTCCTTTTTTCCCTATCTCCCCCTTTTTCCCCACCCTCTTTCCCTCTCTCCCTCTCCTTTTCGTTCTTTCCCCACCATCTCTTTTTTTCATTTATCTCCCTCCTACCCTCTTTTTCTCCCTCTCCTTCCCTCCCCTTTCCCCCTTTCTTCTCTCTCCCCCTCCCCCTCCTCGCCTCCCTCTCCCCCTATCTCCTTCCCCCCCCCCACCCTCTCCCCATTCTCCTCCATCCCCTCCCCCCCCTCTCCCTCTCTCTCCCTCCCTCCCTTCCTCTCCTTCTCGTTCCCCCTTGCCCCCCTCTCCCTCCTCCCTCCCTCCCCTTCCCCTCCTTTTCGTTCCCGTATTCCCCCCCCTCTCCCCCTTCTCCTCCTTTCCTTCCTCCCCCACTTGCGCTCCGGCGCCTTTATTAATTCATGTACTCAGGGCTCGACTTTGTGCACCCCGCGTTTCTTACTGTTGTCCTGCAGTGGTATGAAAACCTGGAATTCCCCTTTTCTCCGGAAATTTTTGACATAGCGAAAGAAAGAAAAAAAGGAAAAAAAAGAAAGGAAACATGTCTCCCTTTTTTCACTCAAAAATTCTCTGTCACGTCTTCTCCCTCTCTCTCTCTCTCTCTCTCTCTCTCCTCTCTCTCTCTCTATCTCTCTCTCTATCTCTCTTCTTTCTCTTCTCTATCTCTCTTTTTCTCTCCTTTCTCTCTCTGGCTGCCCCCCCTCTTTTGGCCCCTCTCTGTTCCTCTCTCCTGTCCCCCCCCCTTCCTCTTTCTCTTTCTTGTTCTTTTTCCTTCTCTCTCTCTCTCTCTTTCTCTCTTCCTCTTTCTTTTTTCCTTCTCTCTCTCTCTCTCTTTCTTTTTTTCTTCTCTCTCTCCTCTCTCTCTCTCTCTCTCTCTCTCTCTCTCTCTCCTCTCTCTCTCTCTCTCCCCTCTCTCTCCCTCCCTCCTTCCCTCTCTCTATATCTATTATCACTGTCTATCTCTGTAATATTCTCTGTCCTGTCTCCATTTCTTTCTCTCTTGCGCTCTTGCTCTCCTCTTTCCTCTCTCTTCTCTCTCTCTCTCTCTCTCTCTCTCTCTCTCTCTCTTCTCTCTCTCTCTCTCTCTCTCTCTCTCTCCTCCCTCCCCCCTCCCCTCCCTCCCCCCCTCCCCCCTCCTCACCCCCTCCTTCCCCCCCCCCTCTCTCTTTTTCAGCTTTTTACGGGAAATTGGGAAAAAAGCTGGAGTGTTACGTAAGCAATTAGGGAAATGTTTTATGTCTTGGCCCTTTTTTGTTCGGGTTTGCATCTCCCAGTTAGCGGGAAGGCCTTATTCACTACGGGGTCCCTTTCGAAACGGAACAAGGCCGGCTTGGAAATAAGTGAAAATGCAATTTTATGTTCACTGTTGCCCGTC
>NW_023661579.1:15000-17352 GCF_015228065.2 Penaeus monodon
TCATCACATCATCATCATCATCATCATCATTATCATCATTTTATCGTTATTATTATTTATTATCATCTTCATTATCATTAGTGTTATTATAATTACTGTAATTACTGTTTGTGCGAATATATTACGCTTTAACAATAGAAATTCCTTTAGTTTTAATTCGAAAAAAAATGTCATCATAACATTTTATAGAACCGGGAATATACTTAAATCTCTATGCATGCAAAGCAGCACAGAAATTATATCTACATTTTCCCATAGATTTTCATTTATACGCAACGAAAATTCACTACATATTCGAATTATACTATGGTATATGGACTACATTATAATTCATTCAAACTGTATTCATATACATTGAAAGTACAGCCAGAATAAACCCGGCCCCGACTAAAGCAAAATCTAAAAAGAATTATATTGTGTGTGTGTTTACAGAGAGAGAGGGAGGGGGAAAGTTAGAGAGAGGGGGTGAGGGAGGGAGGGACAGAGAGAGAGAGAGAGAGATAGAGAGAGAGAGAGAGAGAGGAAGAGAGAGAAAAGAAAAGAGGAGAGAGAGAAAGAGTGAGAGAGAGAGAGAGGAGAGAGATTTGAGTTGACAGTAAGGTGGGAGAGAGGAAGGGAGGGAAGGATAGAGAGAGAAGAGATGAGAGAAGAGAGAGAGAGAGAGAGAGAGAGAGAGAGAGGGGAGAGAGAGACAGAAACAAGCAGGCAGACAGAGAAAGAGAGTAACATTTAACAAACCGGATTTGTTAAAGATTCAAAGCCTCATCGCGGGCAAGTACGAAGAAAAGCTAAGACTGCTCAATAACACAAAGACTACCACATTTTATAGCTTTACCCCGGGGAAGTTCGTGAGCCTCACTTTGTACCCGAAAAAAAAAAATGATTTCCTTTGATTTATTTCTTTTTTGTTAAATGGTTTAAAAACACACACATACACACACACCGCACAACACACACCACACACACACACACACACACACAACACACCAACACACCACACACACATATTAAAATATAATAATAAATGTTTGGGGTTGTGTGTTTGGGGGTTGTGTTTGTGTGTGTGTGTGTGTGTGTGTGTATCTGGTGTGTGTGTGTGTGTAGTGTGTGTGGGCGGTGTTTGGTGGTGTGTGTATATATATATACAATTTTATACAATAATTATATATAATTATATATAATATATATATATATAAAATATTTATATAACAAAATTTTAAAAAAATATATTTTATAAATACAATTTATATAGATATATATAATATATATATAAATAATATATATATATATATATAATATGTATATAATATATATATATATATATATAATATATTAAAATATTTATTATATATATAATTTTATATATATTTATATTATATATGTATATGTATTATTATTTATAGTATATGTTATATATATAATAAAAAAAGTGTGTGTGTGTGTGTGTGTTGTGTGTGTGTGTGTGGTATGTGGGGGTGTTTGTGTGTGGGGTGTGTGGGGTGTTCTGTTGTGTGTGTGGTGTGTGGTGTGGTGTTTGGTGTGTGGTATGTGTGTGTGTGTGTGTGTGTGGTGTGTTTTGTGTGTGTTATTATATATTATAATAATATACGAAAAAATATATAATATTTTTATAATATATATTATTTTTAAAATAATATTAAAATTATATATAAAAAATATATAATATAAATATAAAATATAATATAATTTTATATATATATTTTATATTATATAATGTATATGTATATTTATATTATAGTTGTGTGTATATATATATATTATATTATATAATATATATTTTAAAATTTGTTGTGTTTGGTGTGGGTGTGGGGGTGGGGGTGTTGTGTGTGTGTGTGTGTGTGGTTTTGTGGGTGTGTGTGTGTGGTGGGTTTTTAAAATATAAAATAAAATTTAAATAATATATATATATATATTATATAATATATTAATATATATACAACATTAAATACAGAATTTTTTATAAAAAAATAATATTAAAATATAAAATTTTATAATTAAAATTATATATTAATAATATATTATATTTAATAATATAAAAATATATTATATTATTAAATTTTATATATATATTATTATATAAAAACAAAAATATATAAATAAATATTTTAAAATTATTATATATATTTAAAAATTAATATATAGTTTTTAATAGGGATATATATATTATAATAATATTAAAATAATAATATATAATTATTTTTTTTTTTTTTTTACTTTTTTTTTTTTTTAAATTTTAAATTTTTTAAAAATATTTTTTTATATATTTTTATATGTATTTAAATTGTTGTTTTTTGTTTTTTTTTTTTTTTTTATATATATATATTTTTATAT
>NW_023661580.1:0-17347 GCF_015228065.2 Penaeus monodon
AAAAAAAAAGAGAAACAAAAAAAACCAAGAAAGAATATGAAATACAAAATAAGGCGAAAAATACGCACATCAATAAATCAAAATTAAAACACAGGGCGAGAAAGAACCTAGTAATAATTTGAAAATACAAGACTAATATATAAACCGATAAAATAAATATTTAAAACTCATAATAAAAGAGATTGAATAAAACACAAAAATGACTAGACAGAAATGACGTGTCATGCCACTGACACCGCGAAATAAGTTAAAACTACAATAAAAGGACAATAGGACTCAGCGATAAAACACAAGACTTGAAACACTAATTAAATGTAATATACAAAAGAGCAGAATTGTTACAAATTAACACAAGAGTAATTAAAATAATTAAAACGGGAGCAATAGAAAACGGGCACCGGGATAACTAAAGTAGTCCCGCGCAGGGGAAAACGTGGTGCCAAAGCTAAATCCGCGTTCAACTAGAGTGTGTCGCCCTCATCTCTGGATTGCAGACTACACTCCACAATATATACATCTTAATATATATATATATATATATATATATATATATATATATATATATATATATATATATATATGTATGTATGTATATATTGTGGAGTGTAGTCTGCAATCCAGAGATGAGGGCGACACACTCTAGTTGAACGCGGATTTAGCTTTGGCACCACGTTTTCCCCTGCGCGGGACTACTTTAGTTATCCCGGTGCCCGTTTTCTATTGCTCCCGTTTTAATTATTTTAATTACTCTTGTGTTAATTTGTAACAATTCTGCTTTTGTATATTACATTTAATTAGTGTTTCAAGTCTTGTGTTTTATCGCTGAGTCCTATTGTCCTTTTATTGTAGTTTTAACTTATTTCGCGGTGTCAGTGGCATGACACGTCATTTCTGTCTAGTCATTTTTGTGTTTTATTCAATCTCTTTTATTATGAGTTTTAAATATTTATTTTATCGGTTTATATATTAGTCTTGTATTTTTAAATTATTACTAGGTTCTTTCTCGCCCTGTGTTTTAATTTTGATTTTATTGATGTGCGTATTTTTTCGCCTTATTTTGTATTTTCATGATGTCTTTCTTTGGTTTTATTGTGTATATTTTATTACCTAATATTTTTATCACGTATTTTCTTTCATTTGTATTTTATTGTAATTTATTCTGAGAAATGATTCGTTATTTTATGACGTCACGAGTCCATGACAGCCCGCGACCCATGACAATAAACAGTGTCAACTGGAATTCTGTGTCTTTTGGATCCCCTCTTCTCTGCTGAACATTACCAAAAGTTGTACCAGCCCCACTTCGTTACTTGCCTAGGTTGTATTTGTGCTGGACGTATATGTATTTAATCAATAAGGCATTGGTTACATATATATAACGTTTTCAGTATGACCGTATTGAGTTTTGTCACAATTTCCTTTCTGAGCCTCTTCAAGGACGTATTTTAAGTACTGCTAGGTTTACTTCACTTATATCATCTCTCTTTTAAGGAAGATTTCAGTAAGTTTTGTGTTGTTTTAACTAATGCCCAACTTTTACCTTATTGCTTTTACATGTCCTTTATCTGTGTTTTATCTTATTCACCTCTGCTTTTACTGTTTTATTGCTTTTACTTCTGCTTTTAATCAATCTCTTTTTTACGATCTCAGTTAAGTTTTAGTCTTTTTTTAACTATTGCTTACCTGGCGTCGTGTTTTAGAGTTGTTTTATCTTCGCTTTTATTATCTTTGCTGCTTTTACTTGATCTTGCGTTTTACTACTACTCCTGCTTCTACTACTACTACTACTACTCCTACTTCTACTACAACTACTACTACTCCTGCTTCTACTACTACTACTACTACTACTCCTGCTTCTACTACTACTACTCCTGCTTCTACTACTACTACTACTCCTGCTTCTACTACTACTACTACTACTACTCCTGCTTCTACTACTACTACTACTCCTTCTTCTACTACTACTACTACTACAACCTTTATAATGTCATTTATAGCAATGGCAAACAGGGTCACACTTAAGACACTCCCTTGTGGGACCCCTTCCAGCTGGTCTTCCAGGTTCGAGAAACTGTTTCCCACCCGAACTCTAAATTTCCTGTTAGCAAGGAAGCTTTGTATGAAGGTAGGTAATGCTCCTCTTAAACCAATGTCATACAGCTTCATGAGTATGCCATGCTTCCAAGTAGTATCATAAGCCTTTTCAAGGTCAAAGAAGACTGCTAACATGTGACGTCGCTGTGCGAAGGAATTCTGTATAGCAGTTTCCATCCTCACAAGTGCATCTGTGGTCGATCTCAATTTTCTAAAGCCATAATGATATGGGGTCAACACGTTTTCTTTTTCTAGCAGCCATGTCAACCTGAAGTTTACCATTTTCTCCATCAGCTTGCAGATGCAGCTGGTGAGAGAAATTGTTATGTAATTTCCTGGTGTGGAAGTATCTTTGCCAGGTTTAGGAACAGGAATGATTATAGCCTCTTTCCATGTAGATGGCACTGTGCCCTCCCTATAGATCCTATTGAACAAGTCCAACAGGAACTTCTGGGAACTCTCTGGTAAGTGAGATATCATTTGATATGGAATATCGTCACTTCCTGGGGCAGTTTTACGGCAGAGCTGCAAAGCAGAGTCCATCTCCTTGCGCAAAAATGGCAAGTTGTATGGAAGTTCTGCTGCATTCCTACCGAAGAACGACACTGGGTGTTGTTCCTGTTCAGCACGAAGAGTGGAGAATCGAGCAGTGTAAGATGCTCCAAGAGGAATCTCTGCCATGGATTTAGCTAGCTCATTAGCAATATCTTTTTTGTCTGTGATGATTATGCCATCTATCTTCAGAGCAGGTTGTGATATGGATGTGCTCTTTCCAGCAATCTTACGCACCTTGTCCCACACCCATGCTAAGGGGTCCCAGAGTTAATCGAGGAGACATACTGTCTCCACGACGTCCGTCTAGCCTCCTTTAGCACGCGCCTGGCCTTGGCTCGGGTCTTTTTGTAACTGATCAAGGTTACAATGCTGGGGCGTCGTTTCAACTGCCTTAATGCAGCTTTCCTTGCTCTGACAGCTTGTTGGCATTCATCAGACCACCATGGTACTGGAGGTCGACGGTACTGTCCGCTACTTTTGGGAATGGATGCTTCTGCTGCAAGGTGAATTCGTGATGTGAAGTGATTAACAGCATCTTGAACACACTGGAAATCATTCACAGATCCTTGCAATACTGCAGTTGATCTAAAAAGATTCCGGTCTGCATGTTCAAGTCGCCATCTCTGCACTCCATTGACTGGAATACCATTCACCTCCTCCAAAATTATTGGAAAATGGTCGCTTCCATGTAAGTCTTCCATGACCTGCCAATCAGGTGAACCTATTGATAGGTCTATATTGGAGAATGTCCCAGTTTGAACTTGGAAATGTGTGGGAGTGTCACTGTTCATAAAACTGCATCTCTCTTAAGAACAAGGACTCCAAGGCCCTTCCTCGAGGGTTGCACAAAGTGTCTCCCCAGAGGTGATGCCGGACCATTGAAATCTCCCAAGAGTAGAAATGGATGTGGCAACTGCCCAAGTAGATCTTCCAAATCATTTATGTTGAGATTATGTGGAGGAAGGTAGATGGATGCAACAGTATAAGGTCGTGCCTAGCCTATTCTCACAGCCTTCACCTGCAGTGTTGTCTGCAGGTGGATGGCCTGGAAGGGAATATCATGACGTACCATTACTGCTACTCCTCCATGAGGTCCATTGTCAAAGGTTCCATAGTGGGCTTGAACTTGAAATCCTCTCAGGAAAATGGGACGATTTTCCCTGGTCATAATCTCTTGTAGGCATACACAAACTGGGTTTCCATGAAGCTATCAGATGTTGCAGTTCTTCCCATTTTGCATGAATTCCCTGACAGTTCCATTGGATTAGGGTATCCAGTTCTTTAGATTATTTCTTCATAAGGTGTTTGGCAGCACCTGTGGTCAAGGTTTGCCTCACACCTTTAGGCTGTCCCTTTCCAGGATCCTGGAATACCTTTTTAATGGTTGTTTACCTGTGGAACTAGTTTCCACAGTTTCCCTTGGACAGGTTCAGGATTTCTTTGCCTAGGCAAAGGACAGACCTGAGCCCTTGGTCCAGGGACATTCTGTCCGGCAGCGGAGGCCTCTGTAGATGTTTTGCAGCTGGAGTCTTTTGGACAGGTTCAGGATTCCTTTGCCTGGGCAAAGGGCGTGCCTAGCCTTTACTTCAGGAGCATTCTGCCTAGCAGCAGATGCTCCTGTGGATGTGGTGGCAGCTGGAGCTGTCACCGTTGAGGCCTCTGGAGCCTTGCCTGATGGCTCCAAAGACCTTACTTTGGGAGGAGGAGTCTCCTCAATAGACCCCTCACTCTACTCCGTTTCTGGTGGAACAACTCACCAGAGGCAGTGTCAGCATTTTGGGACTGAGGTTTAGAGGAAGTGGCAGTGTGTGCTGTAAGAAGCATTGGAGGGCAAGGGTTGGTGGGAGGAGGATGGGCTAGAACCGAAGCAAAGGACCTACCTGGCTGTGCAAACAGCACACGGGCACGTCGCTTTGCCTCTGGAAAACTAACTTTCTCCTTGCTCCTTATTACAATACTTCCTTTTCAAATTTGTACCTTTTACATTGCTTTGAAGAAGCTTCATGAGCTTCTTTGCAGTGGTAACAGCATATTGGACCTGGACAGTTGTCATCTCCTTGATGACCTGTTTGTACCACACTTTACACATACTCTTGGTGTCCATTTTTCTTTAAAACGGCAAGAGTTGGCTCCATGCCCATAACCCTGGCAGTGGAAGCACCGCATAGGGTTGGGCACATATGGCTTTACCTTGAGGTGGTACCATGCTAACTTAACCGATTCTGGAAGGACTAATGTGTTAAAAGTTAGAAGAAGAGCTGGTGTCGACTGTTCCAAACCATCAACTTTCTTCCTAAAACGTTTTACAGCCACTACATTAAAATTCTCTAGTTCCTCTAACAGTTTCTCCTCAGAATACCTCATCAGGTCTCGGGAAAAGACAATTCCCTTACACTGATTGAGGGTTTTTGTGAGGAGAGCATGAAACTTGAGCCCAGGAATGTTACATATTGCACGCAGACGTCACTCTCGTCTGGTGACGAAACCTCAACTATCAGGCTACCATCTCGCTGTGGGGTGATACAAGGATCACGTTGACATACTTCAACTATTTTCCAATGAACCTCAAAGATGTCAAGATCCATGATTGATACACCATAAATGGTCTTCACTACCAGGTACTTACTATATGAAATGCTTTCATATTTACCAGGTAAGATCTCCTTAGTGGATTGAGGAGGACTTTTCCCCTTCTTACCTGGTTTGGGAGCCCGGGAACCATTACGATTCCCATTCTTGCCCTTTGGAAACTGAAAAGGTTCCAGAGTGACGTGTGATTTTCCAGAGAGAATGGTCAAGGGATTGTGCAGGTCGTCAGGGAGAGAGCTAGATCTTTGTAAATTTGTAGTACTCATACAAATTTGAAGTCTTCATTTCCTCACCCCCCCACCCACCATGGAGTCCAACGAGGGGAAGCTATAGTTGGGGTTCAAAATCTCCCAACAGCCACAGGGGTAATGAGGAAATATACGCAGCCACTATCACAGTACTAATGGCAGTCGCGGGACCTATGCGCTACCGACTGAATAGTGCCTGCTTGACCCTAGCCATATTTGACCAGCCGATTGACTTGACCGGGCCTTGATCAAGCCACCCGTCTAACCAGAATAAGGACCAATAGAGGTGTGTTGCTAGCTGCAGGCGCGCGTGCAGCATCGGGCTCAACCTCCAGGACTCCTGTCTCCTGGTAATACGGGATGCCACAACGGCAACACACGTGGGAGAGTTCTCCCTGGTCCAAGTGGAATGAACCAGGGGTGGGTACACCATCCCCTCTCATAGGCCTTGGTGCACCAGGAAGCCATTTTGTCTCATCCCTCACTGGTGACCCCTCCAGTATGGGTAGCCCTCTGGTCCGGCTCACCAGATCATTGGGACCTCAAGCACCCCCACCGCGGCAAGGCGGCTTCCGTTAGGGGGGTTTGAGGCAGGAGAGGCTTAGGGACCAAGTATGAAGAGACAAATGGGGGTCCCGTTCACTCCTCGTGAGGAAAGGAAGAAGTCAAACTGGAAGCCGAAAAGGAATGGCCAGACTTCCAGGTCCTGCGGAAATAGATTGCCTATTGCTTCCACAGATCTTATTTAACGGGCAGTGCTTGAAAACAGTTAGAGTCCTTTTCATACATAAAAGAAACAGATAGTAGTTGTAAGTGGAGAGATAAGAGCAGTAATAGTCCATAGTAGTAAAGTGGTAGAAGAAAGTCAAGAGTAGTAAAGAAATAGTAGTAGAAGCAGGAGGAGTAGTAGTATTGAAGCATGAGGAGTAGTAGATAGTAGAACAGGAGAGTATATATAGTAGTTAGAAGCAGGAGTAGTAGTATAGTATAGTAGAGAGTAGTAGTCGTGTAGTAGTAGAAGCAGAGTAGTATATAGTAGTAGTTAGAAGCAAGATAGTAGTAGTAGTAGTATAGTAAAGCAAAGAAGTAGTAGTAAGGTATGTAGTAGTAGTAGTAGAAGCAAGAGTAGTAGTATAGTAGTAGTAGTAGAAGCAAAAAAGTAGCACTAGTAGTAGTATAGCTAATTGGTTTTCACCCCCTTGAGGATAGCCAATCCCTATGGTAGAGAATGAGGAATCCTTGTAGAAGAACTTAATTTAAATCCTCACAAAAGTTCGGCTGTTGGAATTCCCCAATTCCCCCCTTGGACTATCAAGTCGCGCTGGATTTTGGCGGAATTGGGAAAGGGGAAGAGATCTGAAAGCAGACTTCAGCGAGAAATTTCTTCAGCACATTTGTAAGTATCAGATAACTAGATAACAATGGTTCGCAATCTGAAATGGTGTGGGCTTTGTCGCAATGAACAGAAGGAGACGCCTCTGGCGTCTTCTCTGAGCAGCTCCGTCTCACTGTCAAGTTACATGCCTCCTGCAGCGTTAAGATGACTAAGATCTTATGAATCATTCTATTGTGACATATGTGACTCCGTAGTGCCTTGCAAGTCAACAAGAGCTTAAACTTCTCACACCAATAGTGAGGGAGGTTCAAGATTGGCTTGCCGCTGATGTCAACACGTAAAATATAACTCTGTGTTTGGGTGCCAGGCATGTTGGTGGTCAGTGGAAGTGATCGAGCTGATCAGAAGCCAAGCAGCTGCCCACTCAGCCTTGTATTCCTCCTTGTTTCCTCTCCCACACGACCGACCTGAACCCAGATTAGGGTATATTCGCGATAAATGGAAGTAACATTGAGTCGATATCTCCAGAAATAACTGCGAGAGATTAGAGATGACCTTGGCAGTTGGGTGATACTCCATCCCAACCGAAAAGTAGAAGTGGCATTAACAGACTAAGAATCGGGCACAGCAAACTACTCATGGCCAATGAGGCTAAAAGTCCAGCACTTTTGTGAGGGATGCCAAGAGGCCCCTTAACATCGCACATTGTTAGTGGAAAGATTGCACATCTCAATACCAAGGACGTATACACGAAAAATGTATTGGGGGGATTGTGACCATGAGGTTCTTATTAGTTTCCTTAGGAACTAATCTTTTTTAATAAAATTTAATTATGCATAATGTTTTCTGCAATAATTTTATAACTTGAAGTATAATATTATGCGTTTGATTTTTTATTTGTTTACTTTATTGTTATTTATAAGATTCTATTATGATTTTTAAGTTTTTAAAAACATTTTTAATATTTCTATTTAACAAGTAATTCGCGCTATGCCCTTAGCTGTTTGACGCGGTCAGAAATAATTTTACATAACCAATCAATCTTAACCTTCATACAGCTTTTATGATATGCCCATGTTCCCAAGTCGTATCGTAAGCCCTTTCAAAGTTCAAAGAACTGCTAACATGTGAACATCTGCTGTGCGAATAATTCTTAATAGCCAGTTTCCATCGCTCACAAGTGCATCTGTGGTCGATCTCATTTTTCTAAATCCAGATTATTGGGGTCAACAAGCGTGTTCATTTTCCTAAGCAGCCATGTCTACCTGCAGTTGACCATTTCTCCATCAGCTTGCAGATCAGCTGGTGAAGAAAATTGTCGTAATTTCCTGGTGGGAAGCACTTTTGCCAGGTTTTAGTTATGAACATGAAATGATTATAGCCTCTTTCCATGTGGATGGCACTGTGCCCTCCCTATAGATCCTATGAATAAGGCAACATGAACTTCTGGAGCTCTCCCAGTAAGTGAGAATATCAATTGGAATATGAATATTGTCACTTCCTGGGGCAGTCTTACGGCAGAGCTGCAAACATAAGCCCATCTCCTTGCACAACAATGCAAGTTGTAAATGAAGGTTTTACTGCATTCCTACTGAAGAACGACACTGGGTGTTGTTTGTTCCTGTTCCACCCGAAGGTGGAGAATCGAGCAGTGTAGAAGCTCCGATGAGATCTCTGCCATGGATTTTAGCTAGCTCATTATCAACTCTTTTTTGTCTGTGATATTATGGCCATCTATCTTCACAGCAGTTGTGATATGATGGTGCTTCTTTGTTTCACAGCAATCTTTATGCCCTTGTCCCACACCCTTGCTAAGGGGGTCCCCGAGTTAAAATCTAGGAGACTACTGCCTCCATACGTCCCGTCTCCCTCCTTTAGCACGCACCTGACCTTTCCAGTGCAATTCGTGGACTCCTTTTTGTTTAACTGTTACTAACCTTTGTGCTTTTTCAAGGTTATTTATTGATGGCGTCGGTTTCAACTGCTTAAGGCAGCCTTTTCCTTGCTTCGTGACAGCTTGTTGCATTCATCGACCACCATGTACTGAGGATTTCCGACGGGTACTGTCTGCCTACTTTTGGGAATGATGCTTCGGCTGCAAAGGTGAATTCGTGATGTGAGTGATTAACACATCTTGAATACACTTGTAAATCATTAACAAGTCTGCAATACTGCAGTTGATCTAAAAAGATTCCAGTCCGCATGTGCATTCCCCCTCGCGTCTGCACTTTCTCCATTAACTGGAATACCATTCACCTCCTCCAAAAGTATTGAAAGTGGTCACTGCTCCATGCAAGTCTCCATGACCTCCAGTGAATTCAACTGAAGTCAGGTAGCCTATTGATATGGTCTAAATATTGAGAATGTCCCCAGTTTGAATTTGGGCAATTTGTGGGGGATGTCACTGTTCAGTAACAACTGCATCTACTGTTATAAACAGGACTCCCAATGCCCTTCCCCCTCGAGGGTTTGCACAAAGTTTCCCCTCCCCAGATGTGATTCCCGACCATTTGAATCTCCCAAGAAGAGTAGAAATTGCTGTGGCAACCTGCCCAAGTAGACTCTCCAAATCATAATATTCCAGATTATTGGAGGAAAGGTAGATGGATGCAACGTGTTAGGTTTGTGTCAAGCCATTCCACGCTTTCAATTGCAGTTTGTCCCGCAATTGGATGGCCGGAGGATACATGAAGGTACCATTACTGCTACTCCTCCTGGAGGTCCATGGTAATCAAAGGGCCCTCTAATTGGCCCTGACTTGGAATCCTCGTCAGGGAAATGTGACGAATTTTCCCATTGTCATGAATCTCTTGTATGAAACACAACTGGATTACCATGAAGAGCTGATAGATGTTGCTGGTTCTTCCCCATTTTTGCATTTGAATCCCTACCGTTTCCATTGGATTAGGTATCCAGTTCTTTATATTCTCATCTTCAAAGTTGTAATGGCAAGCACCTGTGTCAAGGTGTGCCCCACACCTTTAGGCTGTCCCTTTCCCAGATCCTGGAGTACCTTTTTAACCAATCACCTGTGGAACGTAGTTTCCACAGGTTTCGCCTTGACGTTTCAGATTCTTTTCCTTGGGCAAAGAACGGACCTTAGCCCTTTTCTTCAGGGCATTCTTTTCTACAGCGGAGGCCCTTGTGGATTTGTGGCAGCTGGAGTGGTTTGGCAGTTCATGATTCCTTGTGCTCGGCAAAAGGGCGTGGCCTGAGCCTTTACTTCAGGGCATTCTGCCTAGCAAGCCAGAGGCCCCTGTGGATGTGGTTGGGCACTGAGCCTGTCACCATTTGGAGGTCTCTGGAGCCTGCCCTGATGGCTCCCAAAGACCTTACTTTGGAGGAGATCTCCCTCATAGAGCCCTCACCCTACTCTGTTTTTTTCCGTGGATCACTCCACCAGATGGGGCATTGTCCAGCATTTTGACTGAGGGTTAAAGGACGTTGCGAGTGTGTGTTGTAAGAAGTCGATTGGAGAGGTCAAGGGCTGATGGGAAGATGATAGGCAGAGCGAAGAAGATTACCTGGCTGTGCAACGCCACCGGGCACTTCGCTTTGCCTCTGGAAAACTACTTTTCCCTTGCTCCTATTCCAATACTTCTTTTTAATTTGTACTTTTTTACATTGCCTGTAAGAAGCTTCATAAGCGTTCTTTGCAGTAGTAACAGCATATGGACTGGAACTTTTCATCTCCTTGATGAACCTGGTTGTACATCACTTACACTTAATCTTGGTTGTCCATTTTCTTTAAAACAAACAAGATTTGGCTCCATGCCATAACCCTGGCATGGAAGAGCAATCGCAGTAGGGTTGGGCACATATGACTTTACCTTGAGGTGGTTACCATCTAACTAACAGATTCTGAATACATGTGTTAAAAGTTGAATACGAGCTGTGTGTCCGCTGTTCCAAAAAATCCCAAATTTTTCTTTTTCCTAAACATTTTACTTGCCACTACAATTAAATTCTCTAGTTCCTCTAACAGTTTTTGTTCTCCTTGCTCCTCAAATACCTCTCAGGTCCGCGGGAAAGAAAATTCCTTACACTGATGAGGGTTTTTTTGTGAGGGAACCAGAAACTTGAGCCCCAGATGTCCCCATCTCGCACGCAGACGTTCAACCCTCATCTGGTGACTAAACCTCAACTATCGCTACATCGTCGCTGTTGGGTGATGCGAGTCCACGGCGACAACTACTTACTATTTTCCGATGTACTTCAAAAAATATCAAGATCCATGACTGATACACCACAATAGCGTCATACTAGGTACTTATGTTGAATGCTTCATATTTTACCAGTAAGATTTCCTGGTGGGCTATTGGGAGTGACTTTTCTCCCCCCTCCTACCTTTTTGGCGCCTTGAACAATTAGAATTCCATTCTTGCCCTTTGGAAGCTGGAAAAAGTTCCAGAGTGGCAACGTGTGTGTCCCGAGGGACAATGGTTCGAAGGGCTTGGTATGTCGTCATTTCCTCACCCCCGCCCCCCCCACCCACCAGGGAGTCCAACGAGGGGCAGCTATAGTTGGTTCAAAGTCTCCCAACAGCCACAGGGAACTAGAATACCGCAGCCATATTACAAACTGATGAGTCGCGTACCTATGCTCTAAGACCAAACGAACTGAATTGCCTGCTTGAACCCTAGCCTATTTACCACCGATTGACTTGACCGGGCCATTGATCACTGACCACCCGTCTACCAAGAAAAGGACCAAAGAGGTGATTGCTAGCTGCGAGGGTGCGGAGCGTGCAGCATCGCTCACCTCCATGACTCCTGTCTCTGTAATATGGACTGCCACACACACGGGTCAACAAGGTTAGATTCTCCTGGTCCAAATAAAATGGAAACCAGGGGTGGTCAACCACCCCTCTCATATCCTTGGTGCATAGAAGCCGTTTTTGGTCCAATCCTCCTGTGACCCCTCCAGTTATGGTATCCCTGGTCCGCTCACCAGATCATGGGGACCTCAAGCCCCCTCCACACCGCGGGAAGGGGGGTTTACGTTAGGGGGGGGGTGAGGGAGTGAGAGGACCTGTACCTTTTTCCAAGTGAATCCCTCTTTCCCTAGCAACAATCCACGCCAATGCTTCTTTCACTCATTGGGAAGGGACTCTTGCCACTTTTCCAGCTGTTCCTTTCTCCCTCTGAAACAATCACCCAAAGGGTGTTTTTTTTCACTCAGGTGAGGAGATGTCTGATCCCCCCTCCCTCTGAAAACAGCCACCCAAAGGCTGTTTTCACCTCAGTGGGAAGGGAGCTCTTGCAACTCTTCCGTGTGGTTTTCCCCGCCGCTCCTCTGCAAACAACCACCCACAGGTTGTTTCATCTGCAGTGGGTAGGAGAGGGCCTGTCCTTTTCAAAGTTAAGCCTTATTGCCCTCTGAACTAGCCACCCAAGGGCTGTTTCACCCCGTGAGGGAAATGGGTCCTGTACCTGTTTCGAAGGAAGTTCCTTCATCCCCTCGAAAATCCCCCCCCCCCCCCCCCTCTGCTGATTCGCCACAGTGATGAGAAAGGAGCTAGCTTTCCGATGCGGACGAAGCGGAAGGTAAAGTCTGCCCCTTCGGCACGCCGCCCGAAGGATGGGGTCCCTCCTTCACCAGAAGGGCGCAGAGAGTTTTTATCCTAATGCCGAAAAATCCGTAAGGCAAAAATGGGCTAGGCACGAAGCTAAATCACAATCAATTAGCATCGCGGCAGCAACCAGGTGGACCGAAAGCTCCAGGATATCGTGTACGAGCCAAGGCGAATTTGCGAGGGGGGGTGCCTCTGTTGACTGTGTGGTGAGATAGATAACTAAGATGACTTTACGGAGTAAAGAGGTAAAGAAATCGAGGGGAGGAGGTAAAGGAAAGGGGTGTGAATTTTAAAGGAAGTTAGAGGTAGAAAATTCGATGAGTGAAAACCCCTCAAGTCCAGTATTTTTTTTTTTGTTAGATTCTTCATGTCTATATTTAAGGAGGGAATAAGTAATTAATTATGATTCTATTTGTTCTGTTATTCTGGCGTAAAAAAAGTGAATATGATTAGAATTTAATACAGAAAACACCTCTTTTAATATATATTAGATTATATAGTATAGTTCTATATATATATATATCTCTTAGATATTATATATTATAACTATTATAAATATATATTTTTTTTCTTATTTAATTTCAAAAATTTTTTTTTACGTTTTTGAGTTTTTTTTTCATATTTTGTAAAAAGAAGAAGGTGTAAATTTTAAAAAACAATTTTTTTTTTTTTTTTGTCTTTGTTTTGATAAAGTAACGAGGAAATAATTAAATTAACTAAACGGTTAACTTACTAAACAATAATTAAACTAATTTAACTTTTTTATTTTATTTTTTTTTTTAATTTATTTTACATATTCTTTAATTTTTTAGATTTGTCTTCAATTCCTATGAACAAGGAAAGTGAGAGTAAAAAAAAAAAGAGAAAGAGGTTGGGGACAAGTTAGAAATACAATTTACATATACGGTGTATGGATGATAAAGGGGAAAAAAATCGAGATAGAGACCGGATGGGATGGTGAGATGAGATGTGGGAATGATTTAAGTGAGTCGAATAGTTGGATAAAGAATAAATGTATAAATAAAACTTTGCGGGTTTTGAGTTCTTGCAACTGGGGCGTGGTGGAAAAACATTTTTGTTTTTTTTAAAAAATTGTTTGCAATTAATTTACATAAATCTTATAACGGAACTACTGTGATAAGCTGATCACATAAAAGAATAAGGAACAAAACAAAACAGCAAAAAACAAAAATGAAAATCATGTCAAAGAAACTTGTAATTATAAATGGAACAAGAACAAAAAAACAAAAGCAAGCAAACAAGGTAAGTGTTATTTTGTTAAGTTTTAAAGATCATAAGACAGAACAGATCAATGGAAGGCCTTTTTTTTTCTTCTTTTTTGTTTTCCATAAATATCTCCTCTGCTCCTCGACTCGCCGTGTCTGCCTTAGTGCAATTGCACGAGTGCACTCCCATTATCACAGCAATCGGTCCAAAGTCCCCGTAGCAAGTTTGTAAATATCCCGTCCTGGAATCCTCTCTGTTTAATAATTCGTCAGGTGTTGATCCAACACACTAGGGCGGCCGAGGCGGGCAAGTGACGAGGCGGGTAACATAATTTCCAATAATGCAAAGCTTCGCCTCGCCCGTGGGCTTATGCCTAAGGAGGGGAGTCCCCACCGTGTTTCCGACTAATGATGCCGACCTCGTTCACGTGGTGTCCTGGCTGACTCGTGCTGTACCTAGTCCTTTACCCCGCCCGTGGTGCCGCAGCCTAGTAGTAACCGCGCCGACCCTTTGGATTAGAGGCCGACTATTACCACTGTAACTAGCCCAGCTGCGAAGGTAAGGTAAAGTTTAAAGAAAAAACCTTACCCAGTGGGATGAGAGGCCGACATATTAGCTCTGTACTAGCCCGAGAGGCTAAGGTAAGTTAAAGTTAAAAGAAGACCCCGTTTACCCAGTGGACCTCGAGGAGCTGAAGAGAAAGACTGCCCTCTCCATCTCTTCCCTTCGGCGAATCGGTCCCTTTACTTGGAGATTCAGAGGCGAAGGGAGGATTCGACCGGCAAAGCCCTCATGGGGCGCAGCGGATGTCGCCAATTTCGATAATGCCAGAAGCCACTATGACCTTTTCGTTTGTGAAGGCTTTTTCATGGCGATTTAAAAGATTGTACCGCGCCGGTCCCCATGGCAATTTCGCCTCGGCTCTTACGCCGTTATCGACTCGAGTGGCCCGCCTTTTTTTGCTGCCATGATTGCTAGGTTCTTTGCATGGAGCTTCTCGTGCCCTCCTAACCTACCTCTTTCCTATACGATTTTCGGCATGAGGATGACTCTGCACACGCTGTGAACTGGACCCCATTCTTCGGCGCATGTTCGGACGTGGGCGACCTTTACCTCCCTCAGGAGTAAATGTCGGGGGGCCTTAGAGGGCCTTCCTTTCGGTGTGGTCATCTATTTGTCGAGGTACTTGTCTGGCAGACCATACGATGACTGGGCCACGTCTCTATTTTTCGAAAGGAATGATAGGCAGTAGGGGCCCCCCCCACTCTGTTCAGTCCCTCAGCCTGGTTCTGTCTACATATCTGCCCTAGAACAGACACTAAACTTCCATCCTGTTATGAAGTACCTGGTAAAATTGCTTCTCTCGCCTCACTGTGATTGAAATAGCTGTATTTTTGTCTGTTTCAAAGGTGATTAAGGAACCACCTCTGGAACAGGTACAGGACCCCTCTTCTCTCACTGAGGTGAAACGCCTTTGGGTGTTTTCAGGAAATAGGGACTCACTACAAAAACCCTCCTGCCATATGAACAGCCTGTTCCTATGGCATCTGAATGACTGCCACTCTCTATTTTTCGAATAGGAACGATAGGCAGGTAGGAGCCACCCACTCTGTCAGGCCCTCACCTGTTCTTCTAAATAGTGCCGCTAGAGAACACTAACTTCGGCCCTGTGATCGAAGCACCGTGATAAAAGGGACTTCCCTCCCCCTCACTGTATGAAACATATATGTTGGCTGTTTCAGAGGCTGAAGGAACTTAGAACGGTTCAGGGACCCCCCCCTCTTTTTCTCACTGAGGTGAAACAGCCTCAGGTGTTTTTCGAGAAAAGAGGGACGACCTAAAAATCCACCTGCCATAGAAACCCGCCTGGGAAAAGTTTTGCTTCTCCCTCTCCTCACTTGATGAAATGTCTGGGTTTGCTGTTTTCAGAGTGAAGGAAACTTATTTGAACAGTGCAGGCACCCCTCTCCTCTCACTGAGGTTAGCACGCCTTTGGGTTGTTTTTCAGAGAGAAGGGGGATTTCACTTTGAAAAAGTCAGGTCCTCTCTGAGGATGGAGAGGAAACGGGTCCTGGAGGTTGGTGATCCGTAAATGGTAGCCCGGGGTTACAACACGCCTCTTTGGTCCCTTTTCGGCAAGACGGGGGCCCAAACCCAGGCCCGGTCGGTCAATGGGCTGGTCTCCCTCGGAGGCTAGGGTAAAACATCATGCTGCCGTTGGTACCCACAGGGGCTGTGAGTGCCGCTGCAAAAGCTATTGACTGGTTTCCATCATCACCCCTTTTTGCTTTTAAACCTGGCCTAACCGGTGGGTGGGGGCGTGAGGGGGAAAAGCACTGTCCTTTTACAGGAAAAATCAACAAAATACCCCCCACAGACAATGCTAATGTTAAAGACCCGTGAACCCCAAAACCACGCACCCCCCTAAGCCATACGCCTCCGGGCAAAAAAAACCCCCGAGAAAGGGATGACCTGTCAGCCTGCACCCAAAAAGGGGGGAACAACAAAAAACCTTTTAGAATTGTCACCCCCAAATTGTCCAACAGAGGGACTCTTTCTGACCCCCCCGGGCCCACCCACCCCGGGAGTCTCTGACCCCCCTCAGAAAACCCCCTTGACCAAATTGGGAGCCCCACAAACCGCCGAACACCCCAAACCCAAAAGGGCGGGCCAAACGCCGGGGCCGGAGACCGACTCTGAGGAAGTCTGGACCACAAGGCTTTTTCCCCCAGTTCAAGGTACCTGTCAAACAAAAGGCTTCGAAAATGCCTACCAACTTCGGGGCGTTGGAGAGCCAAAAAAACGGTTGTCAATCAGATTTTGCCGAGATCAGGGCATGATCTCATCCCAAAAAACAAGCCACCCCCTTTTTTTTCCTGCGGAAAAAAAGGCTAAAAAATGGGGGAAATAGCCTCCACCACTGAATCCGAGAAAAGAGGGTCAAAGGGGGGCACTTGACTTCTCATCTTTTTATGTGGAGGGATTGCATCACACCCCCCAGTCGTGAAGGCTTCCCGAAAGTCCCCCAAAGGGGAAAGGGTCCAACCCCTCCTGGGGACCATGAAGGGGAGCCCAACCTCTAAACCCCTTTATCTGGTAAACTGGGGGACCCACAAACCCTTTAACTACTGCCTGTCCCTGCGGGGTTTTTTAAATGCCCGAAGTAGGACCCACCAGGCTACCTGCACAGCCAAAACCAAATGCGGGGTCTGTAGCAAAGGGACACAAAACCCGGGGTCATTAGGCCCACAAAGAGGAAAAAGGTACAAAACCCAAATGTCCTAACTGTGCCAAGAGGCAAACAGCCGGACCTGGCTTGCTTTGTCGGAAAAAAGTGGCCCTCAATTGGCAAGAGGGTTTTAAAAGCGAAGACAGCCAAGAACAAAAAAACAAAAAGGGTCCAACCCCCTAAAGGGGAAAAACCCCCCCCACCCAAACCGAGATCTCCTCCTCGATGAGGGGGACTACGATCCTGCTGCTGCTGTAGTCCAGCAGGGCAACAGCCTTGGGGAAGGACGAGGAAGGCGGAAAGGCAGTCAAGGTCGCCCCTGACGCATTGACCAAGTCTTCGCAACCATAAAGGAAGGAACTGGAAAGGGCCAAAACAGCCCCATCCCTCCCTCACCCGGACGAGTTCCCCCTCCCCCCAGCCCCACCCAGGCCCCATCCCCAAAAAAGGCCCCGGGAGGGGGCCAAGCACCGGTGGGGAAAAAAAAAAGCAAA
>NW_023661581.1:0-2500 GCF_015228065.2 Penaeus monodon
TCCAAGGAATTAATATTGTCCAGGTTTCGTTTCCATCTGAAAAAAATTCAGATAAAGCCCTTTTAAAAGACACGGGGCCCTTGGCCCTTCTGCATCTCCAAATGCTCTTGTTGATCAAGCCATGGCTCCTGCTGCCAGGCCAATCCGTCTATGACTTTTTGGTTTGACAGCGCAGTGCTATGTACTACACTATTTCTATATCGATATCTATATCTATTAAGATATAGATAGATAAATATAGATAAATATAGATATCTCAGTATATATATATGCACACACACACACACACACACAACACAAACACACACACACACACATATATATATATACCCCAGACAATATATCTGTCTGTTTATATAATCTATGTCTATGATATAAAATTACATAAATATATATATATATATATATATATAATATATATATATATATATAAATATATATATGTGTGTGGTGTGTGTGGTTCTGTGTGTGTGTGGGGTGGTGTGTGGTGTGTGTGTGTGTATCAATATGTATATACATCCCATACACATTTACATACACACACACACTCAACATATGCACACGCAAACACACACACACACACACACACACACACACACACACCACACACACACACACACAAACACATATATGTCTAAATAAAATATAATATATATATATATATATATATATAATATTTTATATATATATATATAATTTTGTATGTGTGTGTGCGTGTGTGTGGGTGGTGTGTGAAGTGTGTGTATTTGGTGTGTATGTGTGTGTTGTGTGGGGTGTGTGTGTGTGTGTGTGTGTGTCTGTGATGTGTGTGGGGTATGTGTGTGTGTGTGGTTGTGTTTTGAATATGTATGTACACAAAACACACACACACACACACACACACACACCGCGGAAGCACTTCGGTATCTATCTGCTGATTCCGCCATCCTCTTTCCACACCCTCTTCCTTCAAGAACCACACATAAATTAGAATTTGCAATTTGCCAATAACTGTTTCTTGACAAGGAAATCAAACAGACGGTCATAAATCTTTTAACATTATTACATCTCAAGATTTTTTTCATCTTCACACAAAATTGTACAAAGGGTTTTCATTATCTTTACATTTACTCTCTAAATTTTCTTCTATATGAATCAAAAATAATACTCTAAGTAGGGTTTCCTTTAAGTGCTCATAATTTCGGACCGTTTCATCAGGTAAAGTAAATAACACGCAATGAGGTAACCTAAAATTTTACGTGGTAGTCCTCATGCAATTCCACCCATGCAATTCTGCTAAACGTTCGAACCGCTGCAGATAACTATCCAAATTTCATCTTGGCATCGGTAAAAAGTAGGCAGTGTAAGACCCTCGAACATATGCGAATTTAAAGCTACTAGAATTACTGTAAACTCGTTCAAACTATTAGGCTTAATTTGAGCAAGCTCGAGTTCATGCGCTCGTCGTCTCTGCCTCGTGATACTCTTCTCGCCGTCTCGCCTCGCGTTCGGCTGGCCGCTCCACTCTATCCGACTTATCCTTATTATCTGATATGCTTTTCTAGTTAAACATGAAACGACGTGCACTCAAACGAGCGTTTGGAGTTTTCTCCAAAACATCCACTAAAACGTTTTAACAACTATGTATGTAAAAATAATATAGAATAAACCTTAAGTCCGTTGGAAGTTTTAAGCCAAAATAATTTTAACACATTCAAATCTTCCAAGAAACGTGAAAGCATAAACTACTTTCAATTAGGCACCCACGACTTCGAGGTACGATCGCTGGTCCCATCACCAAGCCACGGAAAACCAGCGTGCGTGTAATAATGCAAGCACAATTGGCTCATTTTGCATGACTAAGCTTCTGAAATGAAAAAAAACTTCAAAATCCCGCTATGTTGAATATAAAGCACTAAGTGATAAAATCTTTTTCGATTCCCTATCAAATACCAGGTACACTGCGCTACAATAGGGTTATAATGACAAAAGCACTTTCCTTTTTCACCCTCTATCTCCCTTTTTTACGAATGCCCACAGTTTACGAACCTCACCAAGATTGTCACATGTCAACTTGTTAGACCCAGATGATTAGATGTTCAAAATGAACGGAACAAATCCGTAAAACATTCTACTTTTACAATCAGTGTAATCACGATTTCTACCCTAATATTGCTAAATAAAAATGATGAGGATCCTACGCATGCCCCATTTTTAAATTCTTTCTTATTTGAATGACAGATCAGCTTGTTTTCATAGTTTCTCATTCAATATTTTCTTTATCTTATATGCATCAATTCCCTTTAGCAAAATTTAGGGCAAGAAATAACATAAATAAAAAACATAATATATTTAAAAATATTGTGTGTGTGTGTGTGTGGTGTACATGAACACACCACACACACCCCACACACACACACACACAACACACCACACACCCCACACACACACACACACACACAACCCCACACACACCACACCCCACACACACACAAAACATATATATATAATACATATTTAT
>NW_023661581.1:7500-10000 GCF_015228065.2 Penaeus monodon
AACAGCCACGTGGTCCACTGGTAATAGAAATAGAATTATCCACATCCTGTACAGAAATAGAATATCCACTCCTGTAACAGAAATAGAATTATCCACATCTTATAGTGTGTGTGTGTGTGTGTGTGTGTGTGTGTGTGTGTGTGTGTGTGTGTGTGTGTGTGTGTGTGTATGTGTGTGTGTGTCTGTACGGAGGCCGATGAGCGAGAGTGCAGACAGTCGCGTCTGGCACGGTGCGGGAATCTTGGCAGCGACAAAGGTAAAACAGACTTTCTTGATAGCTGTTGCAGTGTATTATAATGAGAGGATGGTACAACTGACGGACAGAGGTTCGGTCCCGGTCATCGTGCTGTAGGCTATCTGATACTGGTCGCAGGCGACCCTCTTTCATACAGATTGAATTTGGAAACTCACAAGGGTTCCGATGTACTCGGAAATATGGAGGAGAGGATGTGATCGTGCACACGGGACGGCGTCGCAAGGCGGAAGGCCTGCGGATGTCGCGTCCATTGTCATGTCTAGCAAAGGTGTGGTATGTAGAGGCTAGTGTTATTATATTAAATATATATATTTATAAGTTAACAGTTTCATATGGATGGCAATAGTAGAGTGATGGAAGGTGTCTGCTACAAGTGGCCCAAGGGAGTACTGTAGCTATAAGGGTTATACGAAACACTCAAGATCCATTAGTGAGCATCTCTGGGGGGATGTTTGGTGTGAGGTGAAATAGGCCATATGTGAAATAGGTTTTTACAGTGTCTGCGTGTGTATGTGTGAGTGTGAGTGTGTGTGTGTGTGTGTGTGTGAGTGTGTGTGTGTGTATGTGTGTGTGTGTGTGGTGTGTGTGTGTGTGTGTGTGTGTGTGTGTGATATATATATTATATATATAATATATATTATATATATATATATATATACATATATATATATATATATATATATATATATATACATACATATATATATATATATATATATATATATATATATATATATATATATATATATATATATATATATATGATTCCGGATATAAAGAATATTAATATGTAATAGTTAGGTTATATTGACGAGGATCTGTACAATACTTACATTGCATGAGATGAAATATCTAAGTGAGGCTTTCTTTGAGATAGTATTTTGAACGAATCTGATTCTAATCAATAAATATTTCGGGCTAATGCGGTTGTAGTTAGCCGCCTTACAACTCGATTCTATGATTCACAATGCTTTAACCATCGTACGTTATATTATAATGCAACAATTCTTTACTTATACCAGTGACGAATTCAGTATCATAAAACACTATCCTAGCATTAATTTAAGCATTAAAATAAATAAAATTAAACAGTGATAAGAACAGCATATTTCTTTCTGTCGATTGTGTATCGTTAAATGAAAGCAAATATGAAGTAAAGTTCTCGTCTGGAAAACCCAATGTCGACAATAAAACTGAATCCACTAAATCACATTATTTGCGTTTTGAACGGATGACTTTTTATTTATTTTTTATCAGATATCTGCTTCGGTTTATCAGCGGCATACTTCTTTCACTTATCTCTTCTCAAGAGGTGTCACCGGTGTTTTTTTTCTTGTATGACAATTCCATCTATTTAAAAGGTCTTGTGTATTTTTCATGATTTTGGCTGTGTGGAGAAATCTCTCCGATGGCTTTTTCTATTGCACGGAGTCATCGATAAAAACACGCAGCAATAATGCTTTCGCGAGAGGTAGAAAACTGATTTCGTGTGACGACTCGTCATTCTATCTGACATTTTAACACCTGATAACGCATCAAGGAATGGTATATGAAGCGCCTGTCCTCGGGACCGGCACACTGCGGCGTCTACGTCGACCCGTAGAGGATCTCTGCCGCGTGATAGCGTAAGAAGCTGGACCCTCGTTGACTTCCCTTCTCGACGTCGAGGCGAAGGAGGAGCCAGGCATTTTGGAGTAGGAGGAGGAGCTTCTGGCCTGACGCCATGGACGGCTCCCCACGGTCCTTCTTTCCCTTCTAGTGGCGGGATTAGCAGTGCTCCACCCTGGTCAACGCCAGTAAGAGATATTTTAAATATGACTGCACTTTTTATACTTTCTGTTAATCTTTAGCTAAGGAAACATTTTCGAGAATCAAGTACGACACAAAGATACCGCATTCAGATTTTTTCCAAAGGTCTTTATTCCATTGTGTACTTTGTCGTATATCCTTCCTTACAGAAAAGAGACTGAATGAATGATAAGTCTATAAACAAACCAAAGATAACTTCACGAATTAGAAAACATAGTAATCAACTAATGATTTCCTAGAAAAAAACTTAAACTCGCTTTTTAAAAATCAGTGTTGTTGCAGAGAATTGCTTCCTGTCCTTTGCAGGATCCCCGACTCCGAACATACACATATGTCACAGCCTGACCTGCCCTGGACAGGACGGCTTCTACGCGCACCCGACCTTCTGCACAGATTACGTCCACTGCGTTGCCGGCGTCCCATATGTCAAGGTGA
>NW_023661582.1:0-17343 GCF_015228065.2 Penaeus monodon
TATTATTATGAAAAAATAAACTATAACTCCAATAATGCAATATAAATAAATTGAATAATGATAAAGAATTTGTCATAATATGAATATAATAAAGATAAAAGAAGATACGAAAAGTGATAAAATGATGAAAATTGATAATAAAGGGATTGTGTCCATAATCATAAAAAAGTATTGATAATGTTTCCAAAATATTAAGGGCTAAAATTAGCGAAATATACCTTTTGGATTATCACAAAATAATGATTTTTAATTATAAGATTTCGAATTATTGTAATATATAAAATTTACAGAATTATTATATTAAATTATATATAAAAGTAATATAGAGATTTATAACTTTGATATTTTAATTATTATTATTATTATTATTATTATTATTATTATTATTATATTATTATTATATTATTTGTTATATATAATATATTAATATATAATTATTATTAACTATTATCTATTGTTATATCATTGCAAAAAATCTATTATTGTTGTATAATATAATATAATAATTAGTAGTATAATAATAATAATATTATGTTAAAATTGTATTAGTATTATTATTGTATATGATATTAATATTATTATACTGGTAGTAATTGAAAAATAATTATTATAATATATATATTCTGTTATCATATAATTCAAATAATGATATAAAATATCAATAAAACGTATATGTACTAATTGTTATTACTATTATATTTATATGATTTTATTATGCAAAAAATATAATACAATAATCAATAAAATGATAATCATATAATAATGATGATAATAACATGGAATTTGATGATAATGATTAAAATGATGAATAACATTCATAATATATAAATGATAATTAGAAATCATAGAATTTGTCCATATACTCAAAATAAAGGTATATAAAAATTCCCTAAATCTAAAAGCGGCAAAATCTAGAAATATACTTTCGAAGTATAATCAAAAGTTTTTGATTTCTTATGGTGATATTAGAAATTTGGGTAATATGAAATAATTCAAAATTGTATTAATCATAACAATAATTTAAAAGTAGAATAAAGAATTTTATAATATTTAATATTATTAAAATTATTATTATTATTATTTTTATTATTCATATATATTATTATTATTATATTATAATAATTAATATATTATATATTACTTAATATTAGTATTAAATAATGCTATTAGTATTTTAATGATATAATATAATAATAATTATATATATATATAATAGAATAATTTTATAAGTATTATTAAGTAATAATTATATTATTATTATTATAAATTTGTATAATTGCAAAAATAATTATTTACAGTATAATTATATATATATTTTGATTAATTTGATTATAAAAATTATATAAAATCCTTTATTGTATATTATAATGTATTAATTTATTATTGGGTGATAATATTGCAAAAATAATATATAACTCCAATAATTATAATAATGATAAAATTGCAATAATAGGATAATATTTCATAATGATGATAATATAAAGGAAATTGATAATATGATTAAAAGATAAAAAGACATACCAGATATGAAATGAGTAAAACTAGCGAATTGCTTCGAATATACTAAAATAGTTTAATAAAAATTAATGAATGGCGTAATTAGTTAAATTATAGATTACCCAGAATATAAATATCAACAATTATTTGATAATTCGAATTAAAGTAATTAATAAATAATAATTACAAATTGTATTATCATATATTAATGATGATTAAGTATAATAAATTTTGATTAATTTTGAATTTATTAAAATTATTATTATTATTATTATTATTTATTATATTATATTATTATTATTATTCAATAAATCATTATTTTATAATTTTTATTATTATATTATTACTATTATACTTAATATTAGTATCATTCCAAAATATTATTATATTGTAATATACAATATTAATAATAATGTAAGTAATAATAAAACTAGTGTTATAAATTTATTATATAAGATATTAGATTATATTAATATTTTATAAAATGTATGTGTATAATTGTATAATAATTATTGTTAGTAATAATTACATAATAACGATATAATAAGATAATGATATAAATAATTAATTATAAAAGTTATTAATGTTATTATTATTGTTATATATTAATATGTTGTTATTATATGATATAAATATATTATAACCAATAATTACAATAATAATGACAAATAAAAGGAATTGTCCATATATAATATAAAATGAGATAAATATGCAAAAGTGAAATGGCAAAATTACGAAAATAAGATTAGATATATAAATGACGATAATAACAGAATTTTGTCATTTGCATATAAAATAAATAATAAAAAATACCAAAGTCGTAAAAAGCGGCAAAATCTAGCGAATATAGCTTTAGAGAGTATTACTCAAAATGACGTTTTCGATTTCTTTGGTGATTTCGGCAATTATTAGTGTAATAATGATAATAACTACCAGAATTGTATTAATCATAACAATAATGATGATAAAAGTGAGAATAAAGAGAATTTTGATAACATTTGAATATTATTAAAATTATTATTATTAATTATTATTATTATTATTATTATTATTATTATTATTATTATTATATTATATTATATTATATTATTATTTTAGTATCATTGCCAAAAAATCTATTATATCTGTAATAATAACAATAATAATATAAGTATAAGTATAATAATAATAATGCTAGTGGTTATAATATTGTTATTAGTATTATTATTGTTATTATTATCATTATTATTATTTGTACTGGTAGTATAATTGCAAAAATATTATTATAACAGTAATAAGTACAGAATAAAGATACTAAATTAAGATAATGATATATATTAATTATTATAAATCGTTATTATTGTTATTCGTATTGTTATTACTATTATTATGTGTGGTTATTAGTATTATTGCAAAAAATATTATACTATAACTCCAATATTGCACTAATAATGATAACAATTGCCAATAAGATGATAATAAATTGCACTAAGATGATAATAATGCATAATGGATGATAAATGATGATGATAATGATGGATAATGATGATAATGATGATGATAAAAGATAATAATGGAGATAATCATGATAATGAATAGATAATAACAGGAATTGTTGTCAATTAGATAATATAAAAAAGGTATAAGAAAAAACATCCCAAAAGTCGAAAAAGCGGCAAAATCTAGCGAAATATTAGCCTTGTGAGAGTAACTCCAAAATGACCCGTTTTTTTTCGATTTCTTTGGTGATTTCGGCAATATGAGTGTAATTAATGATAATAACTACCAGAATTGTATTAATCATAACATAATATGATAAAGTGCGAATAAAGAGAATTTGATACATTGAATATTATTAAAATTATTATTATTATCATTATGATATTTATTATTATTATTAATTATTTATTATTATTATTTATTATTATTACTATTATCTTAAGTATTATTATATGCCAAAAAATCTATTATATCTGTATAATAACAATAATAATAATAAGTATAAGTATAATACATATAATGCTAGTGGTTATATATTGTATTAGTATTATTATTGTTATTTTATCATTAGTATTAATTTGTACTGGTAGTATAATTGCAAAAATAATTTATTATAACAGTAATAATTACATAATAACGATACTAATTAAGATAATGATATAATGATTATATAAAACATCGTTATTATTGTTATATATTGTTATTACTATTATTATTGTTGTGTTATAGTATTATTGCAAAAGTATATACATAACTCCAATAAATTGCCAATAATAATGGATAACAATTCAAGAATGATGATAATAATGCAATAATGATGATAATGATGAGGATAATGATGATAATGATGATAATGTGATGATAACGATATAATGATGATAATCATGCTAATGATGATGATATAAAGGAATTGGTCCATATATAATATAAAAAAGGTATAAGAAAAAACATCCCAAAGTCGAAAAAGCGGCCAAATCTAGACGAAATATAGCCTTTGAGAGTATACTACCAAAAGACGTTTTTCGATTTTCCTTGGATTCGGCAATTATTAGGGTAATAATGATAATAATTCCAGAATTGTACTAATATAAACAATAATGATGATAAAAGTGAGAATAAAGAGAATTTTGATAACATTTGAATATTATTAAAATTATTATTATTATTATTATAATTATATTATTATTCTTCATATATTATTATTATATATTATTATATTATTATTTTATTATCACTATTAATCTTTAATTATTAGTATCATTGCCAAAAAATCTATTATATCTGTAAAATAACAATAATAATAATTAAGTATAAGGATAATAATAATAATGCTAGTGGTTATAATATTGTCTATTAGTATTATTATTGTTATTAATCATTATATTATTGTACTGGTTAGTATATGCAAAATAATTATTATAACCAGTAATAATTACAGTAATAAATATACTAATTAAGATAATGATATAAATACTTATTATAAAATCGTTATTATTGTTCTTATATTGTTATTACTATTATTATTGTGTGGTATTAGTATTATTGCACAAACTATATACTATACACTCAATAATTTGCAATAATAATGATGACCAATTGCAATAATGATGATAATAATTGCATAATGATGATAATGATGTGATAATGATGATAATGATTGATGATAACGATAATAATGATGGTAATCATGTAAATGATATGATAAGAACAGGAAATTGTTCTCCATATATAATATAAAAAGGTTGTATAAGAAAAAAACATTCCCAAAAGTCGAAAAATCGGGCAAACAAAATCTAGCGTAAAGTATAGCCTTTTGAGAGTATACTCCAAAATGACGTTTTTTCGATGTCTTGATGATTCGGCAATTATTAGGGTAATAATGATTAAATTACCAGAATTGTATTCAATCATAACAATTAATGTGATAAAAGTGAGATAAAAGAATTTGAAACAGTTGAATCTTATTAAAATTATTATTATTATATTATTATTATTATTATATTATTATTATTTTAGTATTAGTATTATATTTTATTATTATATTATTATTATTCAGTATTATTATTAGTATTATTTATTATTATTATTATTATATTAATTACATTATCTTAATATTGTATCATTGCCAAAAAAGCTATTATATCGTAATAATAACATAATAATAATACTAAGTATAAGTATAATTAATAATAATGCTAGTGGTTATAATATTGTTATTATGTATTATTATGGTTATTAGTATCATTATTATTATTTGTACTGGTAGTATAATTCAAAAAATAATTATAATAACATAAATAATTACAGTAATAACGATATTAAATAAAGATATTGATATAAATTATTATTATAAAATCGTTATTATTGGTATTTATTATTGTTATTACTATTAACTTAAAAAATTTGTGTTTTTGTGGTATTAGTATTATTGCAAAAATATATACTATAACGCCATAATTGCAATAATAATGATCACAATTGCAATTATGATGATAATAATTGCAATAATGATGATAATGTATGATGATAATGAGGATACTGATGAGAGTGTGATGATAAGATAATAATGATGATAATCAGATAATGATGATGATAATAACAGGAATTTGTGTCATATATAATATAAAAAAGGTATAAGAAAAACATTCCCCAAAAGTTTTTCCGCAAACTCGGCCAAAATATAGCGAAATATAGCCTTTTGAGGAGTATATCCAAAATGAAGTTTTTCGATTTCTTGGTGATTCGGCAATTATTAGAGTAATAATGATAATATATTACCAGAATGGTATTAATTCATAAACATAATGATGATAAAAATGAGAATAAGAGAGTTGCATAACCTTTGAATATTATTAAATTCTTATTATTATCATTATTATTAAATTTATTTTTTTATTTTTTTATTATTATATTACTATATCTTATTATTAGTATCATTGAAAACAATCTATTATATCTGTAATAATAACAATAATAATAATAAGTATAAGTATAATAATAATAATGCGAGTGGTTATAATAAGTTATGAGTATTAGTATTGTTAGTATATCATTATTATTATTGTATGGAGTATAATTGGCAAAAAGAATATTATAACATTAATAATTACAGTAATACGTACTAATAAGAGAATGGTACAGATAATATTAAAAAATCGTTATATTGGTATTATTATTGTTATTACTATTAGTATTGTTGTGGTTATTAGTATTAATCAAAAAATATATATATAACTCATAATTGCAATAATAATGATAACAATTGCAAATAATGTGAAATAATTTTTCGCAATAATGATGATAATGCTGAGAAAATGATGATATGCATGATAATGATGATGATAACGATAATAATGATGATAATCATGATAATGATGAGTAATAACAGGAAATTGTGTTCATATATAATATAAAAAGGTATAAAAAAACATTCCCAAAAGTCGGAAAAAAAGCGGCAAAATCTAGCGAAATATAAGCTTTGAGAGTGTACTCCAAATGACGTTTTTCGATGTTTTTGGGGATTTCGCAATTATTAGGGTAATAATGATAATAATTACCAGATTGTATTAATCATAACAATAATTATGATAAAAGTGAGAATAAGAGAATTTTGATAACATTTGAATATTATTATTATTTTTATATTATTAATATTATATTATTATTTTATTATTATTATTATTTACTTATTATTTTTATCACTATTATCTTAAATTTTTAATATCATTGCAAAAAACTATTATATCTGAATAATAAAAATAATAAAAATAAGTTAAGTATAATAATTAATAATGCTAGTGGTATAATATTTTTATTATATTATTATGATAAAATTATCATTATTTTTATTTTTACTGGTAGTATAATTTGGGAAAATAATATTATAAACAGTAATAATTACATTTAAACGATATAATTAAGATAATGATATAATAATTATTATAAAATCGTTTTTATTATTATTTTTATTTTGATTATATATTATTGTTGGGTATTATTATTATTGCAAAAATATATACTATAACTCAATAAATTGCAATATAATGATAACAATTGCAATAATGATGATAAAATTGATAATGATGATAATGATGTGATAATGATATAATGATGATAATGATGATGATAACGATAATAATGATGATAATATGATAATGATGATGTAATACAGGAATTTGTCCATATAATAATATAAAAAAGAATAAGAAAAACATTTCCAAAAAAGGGTAAAACGGCAAAATCAGCGAAAATAAGCCTTTTGAGAGTATACTCCAAAATGACGTTTTTCGATTTCTTTGGTGATTTCGGCAATTAGGGTAATAATGATAATAATTACCAGAATTTTATTTAAACATAACAATAATGATGATAAAAGTGAGAATAAAGACAATTTTGAAACATTTGAATATTATCAAATTATATTATTATTTTAGTGTTATTATTATTATTATATATTATATTTTTATTATTATTTTTATTTTATTGTTATATTATTATATATATTACTATTATCTTAATTTTTAGTATCATTGCCAAAAAATCTATTATATCTGTAATAATAACAATAATAATAATAATATAGTATAATAATAATAATGCTAGTGGTTATTGTTATTTGTATTATTATTGTTATATCTATTATTATTATTATTTGTACTGGTAGGGATAATTGCAAAAATAATATTATTAACAGTAATAATTACAGTAAATAACGATACTAATTAAGATAATGATATAGATAATTATATAAAATCGTTATTATGTTATATTATTGTTATTACTATATTATTTTTGGGTTTTTAGTATTATTCAAAAAAATACTTATAACTCCAATAATTGCAATAATAATGATAAAATCAATAATGATGATAATTTTTGCAAGAATGATGATAACGATGATGATAATGATGTAATGATGATATGATGATGATACGATAATAATGATGATAATCATGATAATGATGATGATAATAACAGAAGTGTCCATATTATAATATAAAAAAGGGAATAGAAAAAACATTCCCAAAAAAGGATAAAAGCGGCAAAAATTAGCGAAAATATAGCCTTTTGAGAGTATACTCAAAATGACGTTTTTTTCGATTTCTTGGTGATTTCGGCAATTATAGGGTAAATAATGATAATCAATTACCAGAATTGTATAATCATAAACAATAATGATGGATAAAAGTGAGATAAAGACAATTTTGATAACATGAATATTATCAAAATTATTATTATATTATATTGTTATTATTATTATTATATATTATTATATTATATTATTATTATTATTGTTATATTATTATTACATTATTACTATTATCTTATTATTAGTATCATTGCCAAAAATCCATTATATTCTGTAATAATAACACTAATAATATAGTATAAGGATAATAATAATAATGCTAGGGGGTATTGTTATAGTATATTATTGTTATATTATCCTTATATTAGTATTTGTACTCGGTAGTATAATTGCAAAAATAATTATTATAACAGTAATAATACAGATAACGTAATAATTAAGATAATGATATAGATAATTAATTATTAAATCGTTATTATTGTTCTTATTATTGTTATACTATATTATTGTTGTGGTATTAGTATTTATGCAAAAAATATATACTATAACTCAATAATTGCAATAATAAATGATAACAATTGAAATCATTGCTGATAAAAATTGCATAATGATGATAATGATGATGATAATGATGATAATGATGATAAATGGATGATAACGATAATAATGATTGATAATCAGATAATGTATGATGATAATAACAGGAATTGTGCTCCATATATCATTAAAAAAGGTTATAAGAAAAAACATTCCCAAACACCCCGTCACCCAAGCGGGCAAAATCTAGCGAAATAACGCCTTTTGAGAGTATACTCCAAAATGACGTTTTCGATTTCTCTTGGTGATTTCGGGGGGCCCCCCCCCCCAAACTTATAGGGTAATAATGAAATAATTACCAGCATTGTAGTAAGCATAACAATAATGATGATAAAGTGAGAATAAAAAGAATTTGATAACATTGAATATTATTAAAATTATTATTATTATTATTATTATACTATTATTATTATATTATTATTATTAGTACTATATCTAATTATTAGTATCATTGCCAAAAAATCTATTATATCGTAATAATAACAATAAATAATAAATAAGTCTAAGTATAATAATAATAATGCTACTGTTAAATATGTTATTAGTATTATTATTGTTATTATATCATTATATATTGTTACTGGTAGTAATTACTCAAAAATAATATTATAAACAGAATAATTACAATACTAAACCGATACTAAGTAAGATAATGAATAAAATAATATTATAAAATCGTTATTATGTTATTATTATTGTTATTACTATATTATTGTTGTGGTTATTAGTATTATTGCAAAAAATATACTATACTCCAATAATTGCGATAATAATGATAACAATTGCAATAAATGATGATATAAATTGCCATAATGATGATAATGATTCGATAATGATGATGATAATGATGAAATGTGATAATTGATGATGATAAACGATACTAATGATGGAGGATAATGATGATAATGATGATGCTAACGATAATAATGAGATAATCATGATAATGATGATGATAATCACAGGAATTGGCTCCATATTAATATAAAAAAGGTATAAGAAAACATTCCAAAAGTCGAAAAAGCGGCAAAATCTAGGAAAATATAGCCTTTGAGAGTATACTCCAAATGACGTTTTTCGATTTCTTTGGTGATTTCGGCCATTATTAGGGTAATAATGATAAAATTCCCAGAATTGTATTAATCATAACAATATGATGATAAAAGTGTAGAATAAAGGAGAATTTGATAACATTGAATATTATTATTATTCTTATTATTAGTATATTATTATTATTATTATATTATTATTATTATTATTATAATTATATTATATTATTATTATATATATCGTAATTATTAGTATCATGCCAAAACATCTATTATATCTGTAATAATAACAATGATAATAATAAGTCTAAGTCTAATAATAATAATCTAGTGGTTATAATATGTATTAGTCATTATTATTGTTATATTATCATTATTATTATTTGTTACTGGTAGTTAATTGCAAAAAAGAATTATTATAACAGTAATAATTACGTAATAAACGATACTAATAGATAATGATATAAAATAATTATTTATAAAATCGTTATATTGTTATTATTAGGTTATTAATATTATTAGTGTTGTGGTATAGTATTATTGCAAAAATATATACTATAACTCCAATATTGCAAATAATAATGAAACAATTGCAACATGATGATACTAATTGCAATAATGATGATAATGATGAGGATAATGATGATAATAATGATAATGATGAGATAACGATAATAATGATGATATAATGAGAATGATGATGATAATAACAGGATGTGTCATTAATGATATTAAAAAAGGAATAAGGAAAAACATCCCAAAGTGGATAAAGCGCAAATCAGCAAAATCTAGCCTTTTGGAGAGTATACTACAAATGACGTTTTTTCGATTACTTGGGTGATTTCGGCAATATCTAGGTAATAATGATTTTATAAACAGAATTGTATTAATTAAACAATAATGATGTAAAAGGAAGAAAAGAGCATTTTGATAACACTTGAATATTATTAATATAATTATTATTACGTCTATATTTATTAATAATTATTATTTATTATTATTATTATTATTAGTTATTACTCTATATAAATTATTTAGTATCATTGCAAAAAAATACCTATACTGTCATAAGAACAATAGTAATAATAAGTATAAGTTAATAATAATAATTGCTAGTGGTTATATATTGTTATTAGTATTATTATTGTATCGTATTCATTATTATTAATTTGTTAATGGTAGTATAATTGCAAAAAATAATTATTAAAACAGTAATAATTACAGTAATAACGATTACATTATGATAATGATATAAATAATTATTATAAAATCGTTATTTGTCTATTATTATTATTATTACTAGATTATTGATGTTGTGGTTATTTGTTTATTTGCCAAAAATATATACATAACTCAATAATTGCAATAATAATGATTAACAATTGCAATAATGAGATAATAATTGCAATAATGATGATAATTATGATGAATAAAGATGATAATGATGATGATAACGATAATGATGATGATAATCATGATAATGATGATGATAATAACAGGAATCGTGTCCAATATAATATAAAAAGGTATAAGAAAAATTCCCAAAGTGAAAAAAGCGGCAAATCTAGCGAAATATAGCCTTTTGAGAAGGAGTATAATCCAAAATGAAGTTTTTTTTCGATTTCTTTGGTGATTTCGGCAATTATTAGGGTAATAATGATAATAATTACCAGAAATGTTATTAAACATAACAATAATGATGATAAATTGAGAATGAAGAGATTTTGATACATTTGAATATTATAAAAATTATGATTATTATATTATTATTATATTATTATTATCATTACTATTATTTTATTATTATTATTATTATTATTATATTATTATTATTTTATTATTACTATTATCTTAAATATTAGTTCATTGCCAAAAAATCTATTATATCTGTAATAATAACAATAATGAATAATAACTTAAGTATAATAATAATGATGCTAGGGTTATAATATTGTTATTAGTAGGATTATTGTTATTATTATCATTTATATTATTTGTACTGTTAGTTAATTTGAAAAATAATTATTAAACAGTAATAATTACAGTAATAACGATACTAATTAAGATAATGATATAAAATAATTATAATAAATCGATATTATTGTATTATAGTATTACTATTATTTTTGTTGGTTATTAGTATTATTGCAACAATATATACTATAACCCAATAATTGCAATAATAATGAGAACAATTGCAATAATGATGATAATAATTGCATAATGATGATAATGATGATATAATGATGAAATGATGATAATGATGATGATAACGATAATAATGATGATAATCATTATAATGATGATGATAATAACAGGAAATGTGTCCATATCTAATATTAAAAAACCCGGGTATAAGAAAAACATTCCCAAAAGTCGAAAACGCGGCAAAATCTAGCGAAATAAGCCTACTTTGAGAGTATAACCAAACTGGGACGTTTTTTCGATTCTTGTGATTTCGGCAATTATTATGGAATAATGATAATAATTCCAGGAATTGTATAATTCATAACAATACTGATGATAAAAATGAGAATAAGAGGAATTGAATAACATTGAATATTATAAAAATTATTATTATTATATATATTATTATTCCTTATTATTATTATATTATTATTCTATTATTATTATTCTTATTATTATTATTATTACTATATCTTAATTATAGTATCATGCCAAAAAATCTATTAGATCTGTAATAATAACAATAACAATAATAAGTATAAGTATAATAATAATAATGCTAGTGGGTTATAATTGTTATTAGTATTATTATTGTTATTATTACATTATTATTATTGTACTGGGAGTATAATTGCAAAAATAAGTATTATAACCAATAAAATTACAGTAAGAACGATACTAATTAAGCTAATGTATAAATAATTATTATAAAATCGTTATTATTGTTATTATTATGTTATTACTATTATTATTGTTGTGGTTATTAGTATTATTGCAAAAATATTATACTAAACTCCAATAATTGCAATAATAATGATAACAATTGACAATAATGATGATAATAATTGCAATAAGATGATAATGATGCGATAAGGATGGAGTAATGATGATAATGTGATAATGATGATGCATAACGATAATAATGAGATAATCAGATCATGATGAGATAATAACAGGAATGTGTCCATATATAATATAAAAAAGGTATAAGAAAACATTCCAAAAGTCGAAAAAAATCGGCAAAATTTAGCGAAATATAGCCTTGTGAGAGTTATATCCAAAATGGACGGTTTTCGATTTTTCTTTGGTGATTTCGGCAAGATTAGGGTAATAATGATAATAATTACCAGAATTGTATTAATCATAACAATAATGATGATAAAAGTGAGAATAAAGGAATTTTGATAAACCATGAATATATTAAAATTATTTTATTATATTATTATATTATTATTATTAGTATTATTATTAGTATTCTATTACTATTATCTTAATTATTAGTCTCATTGCCAACAAAATCATTATATCTGTAATACTAAACAATAGAATAATAAGTATATAGTATAAAATAATATTATAGATAGTGGTTATAATATTGTTATTAGTAGTAGTATTTGTTATATTATCATTATATTATTGTACTGGTAGTATAATGCAAAACTAATTATTATAACAGTAATAATTACGTAAACGATACTAAATTAAGATAAGATATAAATAATTATTAAAATCGTTATTATTGTTATATTATTGGTATTACTATTATTATTGTTTGGTTATTAGTATTCTTGAAAAAAACATAATACTTATAACTCTATAATTGCAAAATAATGAGAACAATTGCAATAATGATGATATTAATTGCAATAATGATGATAATGATGATGCTAATGATGATAAGGATGATAAGATGATTGTGATACGATAATAATGATGATAATCATGATAATGATGATGATAATAACAGGAATTGTGTCATAAGAATAGAAAAAGGTATAAGAAAAACATTTCCCCACAAAAGTCCTCAAACACCCCCGGCAAAATCTATCGAATATATAGCCTTTTGAGAGTATACTCCAAAGGACGTTTTTCCATTTCTTTGGGATTTCGGCCAATATTTGGGTAAAAATGATAATAATTACCAGACTGTATTATCATAAACAATAATGATGATAAAAAGTTGAAAAATAAGAGAATTTTGATAAACATTGAATCTTATTAAATTATTATTATAGTATTATATTTCTATTATTATTATTATATTATTATTATTATTATTATTATCATTATTATTATTATACTATTATCTTAATTATAGTAGTCATTGCCAAAAAATATATTATATGTAATAATAACAATAATAATAATAAGTATAAGTATAAGTAATAATAATGTAGTGGTTAAAATGATTGTTAATTAGTATTATTATGTTATTATATATTATTATTATTGAGTACTGGTAGTATAATTGCAAAAATAATTATATACAAGTAATGTAATTACAGTAATAACGATACTAATTAAGATAATGATAAAATAATTATTATAAAACGTTATTATGTTATTATTATTGTTATTCTACTATTATTATCGTGTGGTTATTAGTATTATTGTCAAAAAGTATATACTAAACTCCAAAATTGTAATAATAATGATAACATTGCAATACTGATGATAATTAATTGCAATAAGATGATAATGGGATGAAAGAGATTAAGGATGATGATAACGATAATACATGATGATAATCATGATAATGATGATGATAAAACATGAAATTGTGTCACCATATATATATAAAAAAGGTTTATAAAGAAAAACATTCCCAAAAGTCGAAAAAGCGGCAAAATCTAGCGAATATAGCTTTTGAGAGTATACTCCAAAAATGACGTTCTCGATTTCTTTGGTGATTTCGCAATTATTAAGAGTAATAATGATAATAATTACCAGAATTGTATAATCATAACAATAATGATGATAAAAGTGAGATAAAGAGAATTTTTGATAACATTTGAATATTATTAAAATTATTAGTATGATTATTATTATTATTATTAATTATATTATATTATTTAGTAGTATTATTATCTATTATTATTCTCATTATTATTATTATTATATTATCATTATACTAGTATCAGGAATTGTGTATCATTGCCAAAAAATCTAGTCTATCTGTAAAATAAAATAATAATAATAAGTATAAGTATAATAATATAATGCTAGTGGTTCTAATATTGTATTAGTATTATATGTTATTATTATTATTATTATTATTTGTACTGTAGTATAATTGCAAAAATAATTATTATGAACAGTAACAAGGAAGTAATAACGATACTTATTAAGAATAATGATATAATAATAATATATAAAATCGTGATATTGTGATTTTATTGTTATTACGATTATTATTGTTGTGGGTATAGTATTATTGCAAAAAATATTACTATAACTCCAATAATTGCAATAATAATGCTTACAAATTGCAATTATAATGATAATAATTGCAATAATGATGATAACGTGATGATACTGATGCTAATGATGATAAATGATGAGATAACGATTAATAATGTGTAATCATGATAATGATGATGATAATAACAGGAATTGTGTCCATTATAATATAAAAAAGTTTATGTAAGAAAAAACATTCCCAAGTCGAAAAGTGGCCAAAATCTAGCGAAATATAGCTTTGAGAGTATACTCCAAAATGAAGTTTTCGATTTCTTTGGTGATTTCGGCAATTTCTAGGGTAATACTGATAATAATACCAGAATTGTATTAATCTAACAATTAATGATGATAAAAGTGAGATAAGAGACTTTGATCACATTTGAATATTAGTAAAAGTATTATTATTATTATTATTATTATATTATTATTATTATGATTATTATTATTAGTATTATTATTATTGTTATTATCATTACTATGATTCATTATTACTATTCTCTTAATATTAGTATCATTGCCAAAAAATTCTATAGACTGTAATAATTAACAATAAAACAACAAGTAATAGTATAACGATAATAATGCTAGGTTTAATATTTGTTATTAGTATAATATTGTTATTATTATCATTATTATATTTGTACTGAGTATAATTGCAAAAGATAATATTATAACAGAATAAGTACCGTAATAACTGATACTAATTAAGACTAATGATATAAATAATTATTATAAAATCGTATTATGTTATTAGTATCGTTATTACTATTATTAGTGTGGTGGTTATTAGTATATTGCAAAAATATTATACTATAAACTTCCAATAATTGCAATAATATGATAACCAATTGCAATATGATGATAATAATTGCAAAGAATGATGATAATGATGATGATAATGATGATAATGATGATGATAAACGCTATAATGATGATAATCATGATAATGATGAGATAATAACAGAATGTGTCCATATCTAATATAAAAAAGGGATAGAAAAACATTCCCAAAAGCGACAAAGCGGCAAAATCTAGGAAATATAGCCTTTTGAGAGTATACTCCAAAATGCGTTTTATTCGATTCATTGCCTATTTCGGCAATTATTAGTGTTAATAATGATAAATAATTACCAGCATGTATTAATCATAACAATAATGATGATAAAAGTGAGGAATAAAGAGAATTTGGATAACATTTGAAATTATTTAAAAATATTATTATTATTATTATATTATTATTATTATTATTATTATTATTATTATTAGTTATGATTATTTTTAGTATTATTATTATTTATTATACTATTATCATAATTATTAGTATCATTGCCCAAACATCTATTATATCGTAATTAATAACAATAATATATAATAATTAAGTATAATAATTAATAATGCTAGTGGTTATAATATTGTTATTAGTATATTATTGTTATTATTATCATATTATTATTTGTTATGGGTAGTATAAATTGCAAAATAATTATTATAACAGTAATAATTACAGTAGTAAAGATACTAATGAAGCTAATGATATAAATAATTATTATAAAATCGTATTATGTTATTATATTGTTATTTACTATTATTATTGTTGTGGGCTATTAGTATTATTGCAAAAATATATACTATAATCAGTAATTGCAATAAAATGATAACAATTGCAATAATGATGATAATAATTGCAATAATGATGATAATGATGATGATAATGATGATAATGATGATAATGATGATGATAACGATAATAATGATGATAATCAATGATAATGATGATGATAATAACAGGAATTGTGTCCATATATAATATAAAAAAGGTATAAGAAAAACATTCCCAAAAGTCGAAAAAGCGGCAAAATCTAGCGAAATATTGAGGGTATACTCCAAAATGACGTTTTTTTTCGATTTCTTTGGTGATTTCGGCAATTATTAGGGTAATAATGAATATAATTACCAGAATTGTATTAATCATAACAATAATGATGAAAAAGTGAGAATAAAGAGAATTTTGATAACATTTGAATATTATTAAAAATTATTATTATTATTTTATATTTATTATTATTATTATTATTATTTTATTATTATTATTATTATTATTTATATTATTAATAATATAAGAAATTATTATATTATTACAATATATAATGTATGTATATATGTTATTAGTTTTTTGAATATCATTTTAATTTTTTGTATTTATAACCC
>NW_023661583.1:0-17342 GCF_015228065.2 Penaeus monodon
AGAAAGAAGGATTTACCTGACTGTGTAAGCAGCACAGGGGCACATTGCTTTGCCTCTGGAAAACTAACTTTCTTCTTGCTCCTTATTACCAATACTTCTTTTTCAAATTTGTACCTTTAATTTGGTTTTGAAGAAGCTTCATGAGCTTCTTTGCAGTGGTAACAGCATATTGGACCTGGCACAGTTGTCATCTCCTTGATAACCTGTTGTACCACACTTTACACATACTCTTGGTTGTACATTTTCCTTAAAACGGCAAGAGTTTGGCTTTATGCCTGTAACCCTGGCAGTGGAAGCACCGATAGGGTTGGGCACATACGGCTTTAAACCTTGAGGTGGTACCATGCCAACTTAACTGATTTTTGGAAGGACTAAAGTGTTTAAAAGTTAGAAGGAGAGCTTGTGTGACTGTTCCAAACCATCAACTTTCTTCTTAAAATGTTTTACTGCCACTACATTAAAATTCTCTATTTTCCTCTAACAGTTTCCCCTCAGAAAAACCACATCAGGTCTGGGAAAAGACAAATTCCAGAAGGGTTTTGTGAGAACATAAAAACTAGAGCCCAGGAAGTAAACATATCGCACACAGATGGTCCCCTTTTGTCTGGTGACGAACCCTCAACTATCAGGCTACCATCTCTCTGGGGATGATGCGAAGATCACTTTGGGAACAAAACTCAACTATTTTCAATGTACTCAAAATATCAAGATCCATGATTGATACACCAAAATGGTCTTCACTACTAGGTACTTACTATGTGAAATACTTTCATATTTACCAGGTAAGATTTCCTTATGGATTGAGGGGGACTTTTCCCCTTCTTACCTGGTTTGGGAGCCCGGGAACCACTACGATTCCCAGAGTGAAAACATGTGATGTTCCAGAGGGAATTGGTAGGGAAATTATGTAAATTGTCAGGGAAGAGAGCTAGATCTGTGTAAATTTGTAGTACTCATACAAATTGGAATTCTTCATTTCCTCACCCCCCCACCCACCAAGGAGACCAACAAAGGGGAGCTATAGTTGGGCTCAAAATCTCCCAACAGCCACAGGGGTATTGAGGAAATATATATGCAAACCACTATTACAATACTGATGGCAGTTGTGGGACCTATGCACTACCGACTCAATAGTGTCTGCATGACCCTAGCCATATTTGACCAGCCGGATGGACTTGACCGGGCTTGATCAAGCCACACGTCTAACTAGAATAGAGGACCAAAGAGATGTGTTGCTAGCTGCAGGGCGCAGCGTGCAGCATCGCTCAACCTCCATGACTCCTGTCTCCTGGTAATACGGGATGCCAACACAGGGAAACACACGTGGGAGAATTCCCTGGTCTAAAATGGAATGAACCAGGGGTGGGTGCACCCCTCTCATAGGCTTTGGTTGACAGGAAGCCATTTTGTCTATTCCTCACTGGTGACCCCTCCAGTATGGGTAGCCCTCTGGTCCCCGGGCACCAGATCATTGGGACCTCAAGTCCCCCCCCTGCGGCAAGGCGGCTTCCGGGGTTGCTCTCTTTGAAGCTGCAGGAGGAAGTACGAGTGGCCACAGTACACTTCTCCTTCAGTAACTTTCTGCTAGGTTGTATGATCATGGTCAAATATCACAGATCCCGCCAATGTCGGCAGTCTAACAGCAAGCTCATTTCCCCCTGATGCCAATGTGGTTGAGAAACCCAGTTTATGAATATTCTTCTACCCTGAGCAAGAATCCAAGAATCCTCTGTGCCATTGTAGGATAGAAGTCTGAAGGGTAGATTTTGTTTTTGGGTGAGTGTGCTGAAGCATCGGTGGTTGTCGGGGTCTGCATGTATAACCAAAATGTCCTTCCATCGGGACATGGGCCTAGGGTTCCCCATATTGCAATGCCCTTTTTTAAGAGGAGGCTTTGATTGTTATTCATGGATTTTGTGGCACCCCTTGGCGCAAAGCCGCCCCCTGCGTGTGCTCAAGGGGACACGATCCATCTGTAAGTTGTTCTAACCCAGAGGGTGAGCTGCAATGACCCTTGGATTCACCTTTAGATAGACGTGGGAAAAGACTCTTTGTTAGGCCCCATAATGGAAAACTTTTTGAGGTTTGTGCCCCGGCGGGGTTTTGGAAAAAGTTAGGGTGGGGGGATCCCATGCCCTTAGAAAGAAGCTTTCTTTGATCTGAGGCATATTAACCCCCTGGCTGTGGAGACGCACGGAGTTGTTTTGCAAAGAGCTCGTTGTCTTGCTCTAGGTTTTTAAAGTTGGGTTTTCCCTGGGAGCCTGGATGACCTTTGAAGGTATTTGCTGCCATTAGATGGTTTCGTGAGTCCAGGGGGGAAGGTTTCCCTCAATGAGGAGTGAGGACCTTGTCCCCCTTTGGGGCCCCCCAGAATGATCCGGCAGCTTCATTTTGGACTGTCTCCAATTTGTCTTTGATTTTTCTTTGTGAAAAACAGGGAAAAGGAGGATAGTCCATTTTGTACTTTGCCGACGGCATAAAAATGATCTTGGTATTTTGTGTCGGGCTCCTATGTTCTCCCCCCATTGCTTCATGAAGACAGTCTTTTTTTGGGTTTGGGGTAAACCAGTGCTGGACCCCCTTCTGGAAGGAGAGGTCGGTCTATCCTTCCCCCAAGGGTAGAGGAAGTCCAAAACCCTTTCCAAAGTCCTTTCCCTGGATTTTCAACTTGTCCCTTGAACTTTTTGTTCAGAGGCATGCCGGATTGGCTGCAGAGATTTTTAGTCCTACCTCCAAACCCTCTCAAATGGGGTCCAGACAATGATGGGGGATTTAGGCAGTATGGTCCAGGGAGATGGATAGCAAGCGTCTGATAGGAGATGATCTTGCACCCCTCTGGGGTTTATTTTGGGGGATAAAAAAACTAGTGTGTTAAAAAGGGCTGGAATGTAACCCCCCTTGTGGCGTTCCTTTTCTAGGGGGCATGTGCTGTGATAGGTGCCCTTAAAATTTGACTCTGTGTCCTGTTCTAAAGTAGTCCCTACCCAAGCCAGGCTTACCCTATTCCCTTTTGGATCAGGCTTTCTGAAGGCGGCGGGACTTGTAATCAAAAGCCTTCTCAGGATAAGGAATACTACCACAATATGAGCCCAATAAGCCCTTGCTTATTGTGCTCATGGCATGGCTATGCTGTGTGCTGGCTCATATCCTGGTGAACCTATGGAGGTTTCAGTGGGGGTCTCATTCCATTGGAGCCGGTTAAGTACCATCCCCTCAGCTGTCTGGCCCGACAGCTGAGGAGAGATATGGGGGGGTACTTCCCCGGTTTCCCTTTTGGGTTTTGGGATGGGAATATGGGTAGAATGGATGTTTCCCAGGACTTGTTGAGAGTTGCAGGAGTGAAGTCATTGCTAGTCCTAGGGGGGAAATGAGGGGACAAATCCATCAGGCCCGGGGGTGGTTAGTCTGGTTTTATAGGCATTTCTTAGTTCCTCCCCGAGAAAAAATAACATCTGAGTTATCGGGTTTTGCTGCCCTTTCCATATGAGCAAGTCTGTTGGTTTTAGGGATGTTGTTTGCCCTCAGTTTGGCTGGCAGGGGTGTTGGTCTTGTTCTTGCAAGAAAATCAGTGCCCGTCTGTTTGCCTCTGGCTGAGGGGCATGGACATGCACCTCTGGGTTTTAGCGGCTGGTACTGCCTGACCCTTGCTATGCACGCTGAAAGGTGGTTTTGGGGTCGAAGGACTCAAACCTTCAGCCACTTTCCTGCCTGACTCGTTTGGGTTTTTTTGGCATCCCCGACAGCCTCCTTAAAGGGTAGGTTGTCAGGGGGTTCTTTGCCCGAATTGTTTTCTGCACAGTTTAAATTCATCGTATGGTTTTCCCAGGCGTCTTTTTGGGCTCCTGGACCCAAACCAGTTTTAAGTATGGTCAGGAGGCTGTTTTATCAAAAGGCATTTTCAAGTCTGGGGGTTTAAACCTTCACATTGCATTTGTTTTGGGGGGTTTAGCATCTCAGAAGTGGGGCCCGGGGCTTTTTTAAATGCCTGCCAGTTGGCCTGGACTTTTTTTATCTTGATTCTCCTGGCTTTCGGCTGGGCCATATCATGAGGGTAGTTTAGGCCTAATGGCAGTTGTGACTTTCATCGACCACCAGCTAATCCTCTCCAAGAGTAGCAGTGGTCGGGGGGGGTCTTAGGAAACCCCCCCTTGACATGGTTGGCTCTTGGGGATTGAGGGGGGCGATCTCAGGGAATGCTCAAGGACGTTGGTAGTGATAGCCGCGCACCCCCGTGACAGCAGGGGGCCGGATGGGGTTTTTTGTGAGAAGTCCCCCTATGATCCTCGGCATGTGTTGCAGAAGCACAGACCTGGGCTGATCAACCTCCTTGCCATCAATGTCGGCAGCTGAAGACATATACTCTGAGAAGGAACAGTCCCCCTTTTAAGTCTCCGGGGCTGACAATGTCAATGCTCCTTGAGCCAATATTGCATGGAGGATCATTCCCTTTTGGAGGGCCATTTGGGGTTCACTGTCGTAGCTTAGATGTGTGCATGATGTTCATAAGACATCGTTTTATTCAATTGATGGTTTTGGAGTCTGACAAATCCATTGCGAAAAATCCTGGGTTCTTTGTTGTTGTAGGCTATCTTGGTCTATTTGGGGGGGAGAGCCTTTTGGGAGCTCTGCTTGGTTTTGGGGGTTTTCTCTCAGGCTTTTTCTTGTTTTTCTTTGGGGGGCCTTTCTGGGGAAGGTCAGTGTGCTGGCTCGGGGCCAATTTAGCCTGGTTTGGCTGTCTGTGAGGGCAGGGGCCCGGGTTTGGAGTGGGAGGGCGTCTCGTCCTGGGGGGGGAGTGGGGCTGGTTCAGCTCTCTCAGCTTCCTTCCCTTTAGGACTGCGACAGTCTGGGTCATTGCTGTCATAGTGACTGTGACTGCCTCTCGGCCTCTTCACTCAACCTCTCCAGGGCTGTTGCTACTGCTGTGACTACAGCAGTCAATAGGAGTCATATCTTCCTCATCAAAGGGTTTTGTAGTGCTCTTTGAACCTTTATTCCTATGGTTATTCTGCACTTTTTTCATTTCAGAAACTCCTTTTTGTTGGAGATATCCGGTGTCGGCTGGGCGGCTTCCTTCCTCTTAGGAGGTCGGGGGGGCCTTTTAACTTTTGTTATTTCCCCAGACATAGTGCCTGGGGAGCAGGAACAAAGTATGGTCGCTTTTTAGCAACCTCTTGTCGTCTGAGGGCCGCCTCTTTCCTGACAGAGCAAGCCAGGCACCAGGCGTGAAGCTCTTGCACAGTTGGGACATTGGCTGTTATGTCCCTCTTTTCTTTTTTGTATGCCTTGAGGCACACCTCAGTGTTGTGTGTGCTTACTACAGACACCACATTTAGGCTTGGCTGTGCAGCTAGCCTGGTAGTGACCATATTTTTGGCACTTGAAACACTGAAGTGGATCAGGCACATATGTTCTGAGCTTGTAGGTGCCCTGTTACCCAGATCAAGGGTAGTGGCTGGGGCACCTTTCATGGTCACTAGGACTTGCCTGTTGGATTCTTCCCTTTCGACACTCGGGAAGCCTCCACGACCTGTGGGTGTGATGTGATCACCTCCACATCATATAAGACTGAGAAGCCAAGTAGCACCATCTTGAGTCTCTTATCCTCCAGTATTCAGTGGTGAGATACTCTCTTTCCTCCATCTTTCAGTTCCTTCGTTTCCTGCAGGAAACTCATTGAAAGCTTTTCTTTGGGCATGATGTCTCTGGCACCGGGATAAAACCGCCGGTTTTTACTTTGCTTCTCCAGTGCCCTGCCCCATTTGGTAGGCTTTTCAAAACCCTTTTTTGGGTTTAGTGGCACTTTAAAGGGGGGAAAGGGGCCGGGGGGGCCCAGACTCTCCCTCAAAACCCCGTCCCCGGCCTGGGGAACTTTTTGGCCCCCCCTTTCAGCTTTGGGGTTTGCTCTTTGGGGGCAGCACTATTCGGCTGGTTCAGAATGTGCTCCCATCCAGTCGGGAGGTCATCTGAGGGAAACTGGGGGTTTTTTAAAGGGGGGCCCTATGGGGGGATCCCCTTTACCAGTCCCCTTTCCCAAAGGGTTTTGTTTCACTGGCATGAAAAAAAACCAATTGGGAAAAAATGCGGGGGGAAAGGGGTTTACTGCCCCCCCAAACCCAGAAAGTGGGTGGGCGGGTTGGGCCCTTTTGGGGGAAGGCAATTGCGGGGGAAACAGGATGAAAGGGGAGTTACTCATCTCAGGATGAATGTATCCCCTATTATAAAGGGAAAATAAAGGGGTTGGGGGAGTTATGGAGGCTGCATCTTGGAGATGAGAAAAACCTGACAGTGGCGATCAGTAGGGGTGGGTACCCCTTTACTATGGTCAGGCTGGGGCAGTGTCACCATCTCCGGGGAGAGCCATACCCTTTCCCCAAACCCAAACTTAAACCCGTTAAAAGTAGGGGTAACCCCCGGGTTTGGGTGAGCGTATTATGGAATGAGAGGGAAGCATGTTTTTGGCTTAATTTCTTTATTCCCGTGTACATCCTACTAAATATTTATAGATAAAAGGCTTTCCCCTATCCCAACCCTTTGTGCAGAAAAATGCCCCCCAAAGACTTTGAAAAATACTGGGGGGATTTCAATCCCCATGACGGGCTGGCACAAAAAGGTCTGTCAGTCCCCCAAGGTCAGGATTTGATCTAGTATTTTGGGAAAACACCCTTTCCTTTTTTTGGGGACTTTCCCAAAGTCCCAAGATTGAGGATTTTCGGGCCCCGGGTTATCGCACTCCAACTCAATCGTGGACATTTTTATAGCCAAAAAAGATCGATCATATTTTTGTCAGCACTAACTGGAAGTAAACTAGAATTGCAAGTTTTAAACGGGAGTGCCGAGTTCGGGGCCCCGTTTACCATAGCCCTGGTTGGGGCTACCCTTTTGGGGCTCATTTAAAAACCCTTCCCTGCATTAAGAGGTTTGTTTATTTGGATAGATTGGGGGAGGGAAGTGTGCCTGGAGGTTCCCCAGGGCAGTTATTTTGGGTTTCATAAGTTGAAAACATGATTGTGTTGTGTGTGTGTGGGGAAAAATTTTAAAAACAAACACACACCCCAATATATATTTTTAATATATAAAAATATATATTATATATTATATATATATTATATATTATAAGGTGTGGGTGGGGGTGTTGTGTGTTTTGTGTATAAATATTAAAATATATTTATATATATTATATATTATATATTATATATATTTTCTATATTATATAAAAGGTATGTATGTATATCGTAAAATTCCTTGGGCAAGGAACTTTCCCCGATTGCCTATTTAGCCCTGGGGGGCAAAAATAGGCAATTCAATGGGGCCCGGGCAACCCCCATTCTCCAAGTCAGTGTTTGGCCCCCCAAGCCCGGATAAAATAGAGAGAATGATTACCTGAATGGGTAACCCCGAGCACTCTCCGGGGAAAAGGGAAAGGGGGGCCCCCTTTTACCACGTACCCACTCGAAGAGAAACAACTTTAAAAAATTTAAAATTTTTAATATCAGGGCTGTGCCAGGCGGTCGGGACTGAACTACCTTTTAAAAAAAAAAAAAAAAAAAAAAAAAAAAAACAACATATAGTAAGATAATAATATATATTTATATATAAAATAATATAAATATAAAATACATAAAATATAAAATATTTTCCCCCTACATAAATAATTTTATATATGTTGATATATACATACATATATATATATATATATATATATATAAATTATTAATAATATATAAAATATATACAACATACTTTTACTTGTATATGTATATATATATATATATTATTCAATATATATATATTTTATTTTGGGTTACGCCGACCGCCTCGCCCTCTGCCCCCCCAACACAAGGCAGGCTAGGCAACGGCGTGCTATCCACGGGGTCGTAAAACACTGAACAGCCCCAAAGAGGCCCCCGAGCACCACAGCGCCCAGAACACCGGAGGGAAAACCCCAAGTGCGGGGGCAGGGCCCCGGGAAAAAAAACCCCGTTAACAGTTTTTTCCCTTTATTTAAAACAAGTTTTTTTTACCCTTACCCTTTTCTCTAGGCACAATACAGGGGGGAAACCAGCCTGTCAAAACAGCACAAACAGTTTAAAAAAGGGGGAAACAAAAATTTTTTAACAGGTCACAAGGGCACCCGAGGTTTCACAGGAGCAGCACCCAACTCCGTCTCTTTTGTTTTTTCCTCCGTTTCCTCTGCTCACACCCAGCTGCGCCCTTTTTTGCCCAGGTCCTTTCATTTTAAACACATTTTTCCCACAGAGCAAGCCCCCACTGGGAGCACTATCTATTTCCCCTGACATCCCAAAACCTGAAACAAACTACAAAAAATTTAACATAAAATTATCCTCGGAACAACAAAAATTTTTTTTAAAAACAAAAGTAACCGAAATTGAAAATAAATTTTTTTCTCAGAAAAAAAAAAAAATTTTACATCCAGCCGGCTTTTTTCCGCTCTGTGGGGTCTCTCTGGAGGGGGGGTGGGGGCCCCGGGGGGGTGGGATTGGTAGTGGCCCAAAGAGGGGTATCTCCTGCCCCCAAGCCCTTTGGCCCTAATGGCCCCTTTGGGACGTCTGCTGCATCCCCCCTCACCGCCCAAAATTCTCGTCCTCATCTCGGTCGGCGTTCCCAGCCCTCATCCCCGCTACGGGGGCTAACGTCCCCTTCTTTTTCACCAGGGCCCCAGGAGTGCTTCCTGGAAAAAGGGGAACCCCCACCCGGGTCCACGTGGACAACAGCCCGGTTTTTTTCCGCCCTCTGGGGAATTTTCGAAAACCAAACCGTGAAATGGCCCCCCCCAGGGGCTCTGTAGTTTGGGCCCGAGAGCCCGGGGTTTTTCCGACGGGGGTTTTATCAGCCACACCGTCACCTATTTTGTACCTCACTTCCCTAAGCCCGGTCATAGGTCCCCCCTTTCCCGGGTTTTTGGCCGGGGCTACCTTGAGTTTGGGCCCACGCATTTCGTGGGTGCACCTCCGCCGGTTCCCTCCCATTGCCACTGCATAGCGGATTTGACAGTTGGAAAGGGTTCACGTGGGGGGCCCCCCTGGGGCCCAAAATCCACTGGTACCCTTTAGCTCAGGGCCCAAAAGGGTTGGGCAGGGGGAAAACCCTTTTTTAACCTCAGGGACAGCAAAACTGGTAGGCCATGGCATGGCGGGCAGCTTGCGTCCCAGTCTTTGATTTTCCCCTGCAATTTTTGGGCTAACTGTTGACCCGGGGTAGGGTTTAAAAACCCCTCCCCCCTACCATCGGATGGGATGCGGGGGGTGCCCGCCAGTCTTGGCACCCCAACAGCTCCCCAACACTAAGGAAAACCCCTCGTGACTCAAACTAAAGGGCCTTGGTCGAGGGGCATTTCCCAAAAGGCCCCCAAAAAACGGTAATGAATTCTTTTCCACTAAAACGCCAGCCACGGTCTCGGCCTCGTGGTTGGGTAGTGCATAGGGCCTCAGGCCACTTTGAGAAAAGTCCATTACCACACAGATGTATGGGTTTTCCTTGGGGGGTTAAAGGGGCAGCGGCCCACAATGTTATTGCCACCCGATCCAGGGGTTTCCTCCCCACGTCCCAACCCTTTTAAGGGGGGCACGGTTTTTTTTTGGGGGCCCCCTTTTTGGAAATGAAAACACTTTACTGTTTCTAAAACCCCCTAGCCACGCCCCTTCCCTCAGGGCCCACCCAGTAAAAAGGGCTTTTAAAGGGGAGAGGGGGCTAAGGGTCTTTTTCCCCCCCAAAGTGGCCACTGGAAAACCCCGGCATGTAATTCCCTCAGAAATCAGCCCCGCATGGCCCCTGGGTACTAAAAACTCCCCACGTGTCATTTTCCATTTCCCACCCCAACGGGCCCCGGGCGTTTCCCACTAAAAAACCCTTTGATCCATTTCTTTAATGTTTCCATTTGGTCCACCGGGCCCCTTTTGTGGGGGGGCTTCCGCGCCCAGCCCCCCAAAACTGGGGCGTCCCTGAGAGCCTAAAAACCCACCGGACAATGGGAGCAAGGTCAGACCCCCTAACGTTGTGCCTTACGCCACTCACCCACCCCCTTTTTAGGGGAAACTTTCCCCGCACCTGCAGACGGAGGCACACGGGATCAGAGCCCCTTGGGGGACACAGTGTGAGAAATTTAAGCCTCAAAGGGGGCGTGGGGACTCAGACGTCAGCGTTGCAAGGGCCCAACCCCCCGGGGGGTTGGACGATGGGGGTTTTTTGTACTGTTCAAGGCGCCCTAACCACCTTGCCAGCTGACCCTCTGCCCACCTTTTAGCGCCCTTCAACCCCTGTAGGGCAAACATGGTCCCTTTCCGGGGTGGTTAACTGGACCCTAGAGGGAATGGGTGAAAGTGCTCGAGACTCTTCCCACCGCCGCAACTCTTTTTTTGGCCCCACAAAGGGTTTCCCTTTTAGGCCCGCTGAACTTGGCAAATGTAGTAGGCCACGCATAAATCCTTCCCCTCCTTTTAAACGTGACAAAACTGCCCCCAAAGACTTCCGCACTAGGTCCCGTGTCCAAACAGGTATGGGGGCTTGGGTCCGGATAGGGGGAAACCGGTGCTTTTCCCTCAGGGGCCCTTTTTCAGGGTTTTCAAATGCAGGGGCTGACACACCCGTCCCAAATGGAAACACTCCCCCTTTTTTGAGTAAATCGGTGGGGGAGGAGCCGCTACAAATGGCGAAGTCCTGTACAAAGGGGGGTGTTTTTATTTGCAAGGCCCCGGTTTTCCCCCTTACTTTTCCCCCACGTTGGTGGGAAATGGCCACTTCTCCACCACCGCCACCTTCTTTGGGGCGGGGCGCACACCCTCCCCTTACTGACTACATGCCCCAGGAAAAGGGACCTCAGCTGGAACACGAGGGATTTCTTGGGGCTGAGTTTGAGGGTTTGGGCCTTTTTCAACCGTGTATACTTCCCCCTAGCCGCCCCCAGCTCCTCCTCGAAAAGGGGTCCCAAAGACATGACGTCATCAATGTAGACAAGTGGCCCTTTCCCTGCAGGCCCCCCTCCCCCCTCCATCAGACGCCCCCGAAAAAACCAGGGCATTGCAGAGAACCCAAAAGGGAACGTTTAATTTTTCCAGGCCTTTTCCCCAAGGAAAAGGCCCGTCTTGGCCTTTTCCCCTTCCGCCCTTTTCCCCCTTTGGGGGATAACCCCACTTCAGGCCCAGGGGTGGGGAACCACCTTGGGCCCCCCCCAAAAGCATCGATGTGTTTATCAATTTTTCGGCAAAAGGGGATGAGTCCTTTATATCCTGTCAAATTTTGGCCCCGGGAGTCCACACAGGCGTTGTGTTGGGCCCTCCCTTTTTTTTCACCGGACATGTTATGGGCCAAAGGAAATGTCTGCCCCTTCCCAACCCCCCTTTGCCCCCAGCTCATGAAGTGCCTGCAAAAATTTTTCTGTCTGGTTGGTGCAATAGTGGGGGGGGGTCTTGATGGGGAAAATACTTCCCCGTGTTAATGTGGGCTTCACCAATCTTTTGGGCCCCGGGCCAAGTCACCCCCGCTAAAAACTCTGCCCAATGAAAAAGGGTGTGCCCCATCTTCTCTGTTGTGCTTCCGTCGGGGTTTTTGGGGCTCCGGGCACCAAAATTTTCCCCAAAGGGAAACAGGCAATGGGCCCCCCACCAACCCCCCAAAAACCTCCCTCCCCACCCCAAAAATTTTTTCGGGGGCGCTCCACTTCCTCCCCCAAATGCCCCGCTTTGCACCAGCTGGCACCTTCGGGCCCCTTTTCGGAGAAGTTTGAACCAAAAACTGAACTAACCCCCCCCCTGGTCCAACAAGGGTCCCTTTCCCAACCCCCCAAACGCCCTCAGCCAGTGCGGTTTTGGGTGGGCTTCCCCGAGGCCCTCTTTTCCTGCATCACTCTTTACAGTCACACCGGATTCTAGACTCTGTCCCGGGGGGAAGGTGCAGTCGCTTTAGCGTAACTACCTCTGTACAGCCAACCTTGGAAGAAAAAGGGGAAAACTTCACCGGCACCCCACCAGCTTTCCCTCCAAAGGGGACACACGCCTTACCCCCTGGCCCTCCGGTAGTTTAAGGCCCAGCAAGCAGTTTCTCGTCCAATCGGCCCCCATATACCGGGAGCCGCTGCCCGTGCTGCCCACAACAAACGAGCCCCCACTGGCCCCCTTTACTGCACCCCAAATTTCCCCGTGACACCCCACAGTTTTGTGGTGCGCTGGGGAAATTTATAGTGGCCAACATATCCGGGCCCCACTAGGGTCTTTCAGCCCCAATTTTCCAAATGTCAGGCCCGGAAAGGCTTCCCATCTAAATTTAGCCCTCCACCTGCATCAGCGGTTCGACCCGGGAGCTTACCCCAAACGGGGCCGGGAAAAACCCAAGGGGCGGCTGGGTTTTTTGGCCCCCTTCTCCGAGTTTTTTGCCTGTACCACTTCCTTAGCCTTAGGACAGCACTCGGTGGTGAAAAATTTCCTACAAAAGTCCTTCCAGGGACTGCTGGAAGGGATCAAAATCCTTTTGGTTTAGAAAGGGCGTGTTCTCCGCTCCCTCTGACACTGACTATTTTTGTTCCCTACCCCTCCGCAGCCCCAACACAAGCCTTGGAAAGTGTCGGACTCACTTTCCTTTAATGCTTTCCTTCTCCACTTTTGCCTTCTGGCCCCCCAGGTCACGGCGGGGTGAGCACTGGCCCCAGGCCACTGGGTTTCCTTCAGGAAGGCCTCGAACCCAAGGGCCCTTTGCCAGCGCCACCTGCAAGTCCTCAGGGTTGCCTTGCTTTTCCCTAGATTTTCAGCTTTTGGTCCTGCAAAGCATCAACAAAAAATCGCGAGCCAGGGCCCCCAATCATTTCTTTTTCTGCACTCAGGGTACGACCTCCTTACCACCCCTCCAAAATCCTTAGCCCCGGGGCAGTTTTTCGCCCCGCTCACGAGTCCCCCTTTTTCAAAATGGGCCCCGATATACCTCGGCCTTTTTTTGGTGGGGCCCGAAACGGGCTTTAAAACCTCTGCCACGCTGGGGTAAGAGGCATTTTGGGATGGCGGCAGGGTGCCCCCGCACTTCCCCCGCGGGGCCCCCTTTGCGCTGTTACCAGCTGCAAAGGGCCTTTCTTTTGGCTCCAGCCCCGGGCAGATGCCCCGCATTTCAAAATTGGGGGAAAATATACCCCCCAGGCCCACCTTCCCCTCGTAAATCACTGGCTTCCCCCTCACAGAATGTTGGAGGGCCAGAGGTTCAGGGTGGAGGAAAAAGGGGCCGTGAAATAAACCCCGCCCCGGGGGGGGGAAAAGGGGGTAAGGGAGGGAACGGGGGGGGTTGGAAACCCGGGGCCGAGGGTTTTCCGCCCCCTAAAACCCAAGGGGGCGGTTTTTCCCTGGGTCCCCAGCCTTCTGCAGCGACCACTGGCCCGACAAAGAGCTTTCAGGCCCGGGGTTTCCTGCCAAAGGACCCCCGGCAAAACCCAGTAAAACTGGGCATCTGGAAACTGTTCCCAGAACCTCGTCTGCCTTCTCTGCTTTTCAAACGTTACTACCTCGTGACGCCGCCCCTTTTTGCCCCCCCCACTTTCCCCCCTCAGGCCCCCCGAACCTCGCCCCTTTAGAGTCTGCACCCCTCCCTCGTTTTTACTCTTTACGCTTTTTGCCGGCCTTGTCGGGGTTTCTGCGAGTTTCCATCTTCCCCGATTTCAAAAAATTGTCTGTAGCAACCCCAACAAGTTTTGGGGAAAAAAATTTTTTTTTCCCTCTGCCTTTCCTTGCCTGCATCTCGACGAGATGGTTTTCGCCTGCCCCCGTGCCCTGTGCCTGCTCTTCTGCCCTTTGTGCCATTTCCTCCCTCATCCGGGCCCGATGGCAGTGATCGGTCCTCTGGCTCGGGTTTACCTCACTCGGCCCGCCTCAGTCATAGCCTCCTCACCCTCATGGTGCCGCCATCTTTGGACCTGAATTTAAAACGGCGCCTCTCCAATGATCAAATTCACAAAAACCCACTTCTGGGCACCATTTTTTTACGCCGAAACCCCCTCGGGCTCTCTGCCCCCCAACACAAGGCAGGCTAGGGGACAGCGTCTTCCCCAGGGTCGTGAACACCGAACGGCCCCAAGGGGGCCCCCGAGCACCACAGCGTCCCAGAAAACCAAAAGGGGGAAAAGCCAAGGGGCAGGGGAGGGGAAAGAAAAAACACAAAATGACAGTCTTTTCCCTTTAATTTTCACAAATTATTTACCCGTACACTTTTCTCTAGGCCACAATTCAGGAGGGAACCCCGCAAGTCCATGAAAGATACCGCTTATAACAGGGCAAAACCAAAAAACAGGTCACAAGGGACCACGAGGTCTTCACAGGAGCAGCACCCAAAAACCCCGTCTCTCTTTTTTCTTGTTCCTCCGTCCTCTGTCAAAGCCCCTTCCCTCATGTTTTTCCCAGGTTTCCCTTTTATGTTAAAAATGTTTCGCACAGAGAAAACCCCACTGGCGTAAACCCAAAATAAAATATATAATTTTATACCCCTTATTATTTGTTAGTCCCCAAAAACCCTTTTTTTTTTTTTCCCCTTTTTAATTTTTTTTGATTTTTTTTCCCACCTCAAAAAATTTCCCCCAAATTTTTTTGGGGTTTTTGTGTGTGTGGTGTGTGTGTGTGTGTGTGTGTGGGGTGTGTGTGTGTTTGTGGGATATATATTTTATATATATTTTAAAATATATATAAAATATATATAATATATAATATATATATATAATATATATATATATATATGTGTTTGGGGGTGTGTTGGGGTTTCATTATAAAATAAATACATATATATAAATATAATATATATATAATATATATATATATATATATATATAAATATACATTAATATATATTCAGTATATATGCAAACCCATTATCTTCTACTTTCTTTTATGGGCTTCTGTCTATTTTTCCCTATCTATCCATATGCTTATCCATCTCTCTCTCTCTCCATATATTTTTTTTTTCAGTACTATCACTGGCTAACTTTAATTTTTAAAAATTAAAAATTTTCATTAACTTAGAAATTAAAGTAAAATTTTATATATTTTATATTATATATTTATATAATATATATATTTCTAATATATTAAAATATATATATTGTCTTTTCAGTAACAAAAAAACTATATGATTCTGAAAAACAAAAATATGTGAAAAATTTTTAAAATCGTTTAGTTTTATAATGCAACAGCAAGCAATAATTTTGAATCCCCGAGCTGTATGGATGGCCATAAATTTTAAAACTTTAATACACTGACCCTTTAATCTTGAATACACTGAGCGTATGGTGGTCCCTAAAATTATTTAAAGCTAAAAAAAAAAAAAAAAAAAAAAAAAAAAAAAAAAAAAAAAAAATATATATATTATATTATATTATATTTTTATATTTTTTATTAATTATTAATTATTATTTTGTGTGGTGTGGTGTTTCGTGTGTGGTTGTGGTGGGATAAAACAATGGCATTTGGTAGAAATTTGCATAATATAAAAAAACCCCAGATAACATTAAAACCCTTAATATCCCTTTAAATTTATCAGTAAATAAATTTTTTTGTGTAATGAACATCGTGCGCCACCCGGGGGCCGACGCACTTTATTCTAAAGCGCCGGGGGCCAAAAACCACTCTAGGAGTTAAGAAATTACCGTCAAGCATATGAATTTTAAAATAGACTTTTTACCCCTTTGTAATAATTATAATTATGTATATATATATATTATATATAATTATATATATATAATATATATATATATTTTATATATTATATATAATTATTTATATAATATTTTATATATTTTATATTAAATTTTTTCATAATATATATATATATATAACCCATAAAAAGGGGATAACAACGACGGGGGCACATGGCCGCATCCACCCTTCATTCTAGCCACGATGGTCATCAGATGAGTCTCAGGAGGCCCAGGCTCATCTTAAAACTCATCGCAACAGGTTGGTCAGCGCTTTTGTCATGACCTCCCATTTCGCCCCCCGGCCTCCTCCCCCCAGGGTTATCTCACAGAGAGACAACCTTTTTGGGCGCCACAGGAAAACGGTAGGTGCCCAATGCCTGAGTTGGTGATCCCAAAAATTTTTGCAAGTAAAAAGGGCCCCTCCCAGTCTCACGGTGGCCGTCGTCTACAATTGTACCCCAAAGATCCAGTGAAGAGCCCACAAGACATAGATGATCCAAATTTTTCTTCCAAGAGCAAAACTGGGGAGCAAAAGGCTTTGACGGAGTGCTTGGCCTTTGGGCCCAAAAGCATTTTTTGGGTTTTTGGTTCCTGCTGCCAGTCCAATCCATCTACTGACTTCTAGGTTTGCCAGCCCAGAGATATGTACTACAATAACAAGGTATGTAGAGCTCTCTGTAATTTCACAATCCTCACCACAAGCATGGATCGGCTGAATGGGTTCCCCTAAAGGACCCCAAAGTCCTGAATCTTGGTCTTGGTCCAGGACTGATTAATTGATTATTTAAAATTATCTGCCACGTCAAATAAAGGGCATTAGGGCAAATGCCTTTTTAAAAAGAAATAATAAAATTTAAAATTTTAAAAATTGTCAATAAATATCTAAAAATAACAATAAAAAGATAAAAAAAAACAAAGCATAAATTTTGTCTAAGGTATAAAATTATTGCATAAAAAATTAGCATGATTGATTTATTTAAAATATTAGTCTCCCTAAGGAAATTAAAAGACCCTCTATTCAAATCCCCCCCCAAACATTTTTTTAGGGTTTATGGGGAGACAAGACTACGTCTTTGGTTTTGAGAATGTTGCCTCTTTTCCCCTACATGTGCGACCCTTAATGGTCTTCATCCCCCACAAAGTGCTTGACTTTTAGCCATCTTGGTCCATGAGTCAGTCTTGTGGCCCGATTCTTATCTTGTTAAGCCTTCCCTTTTGGTTTGGGGTGGATGCTGTCACAAACTGCCAAGGGCTCTTAATCTCTCGCAGTTTTCTGGAGGTATGCCTCCATTGTTCCTTCCATTTATCATGAAACAACTCCTGATGCTGGTTTCAAGTCGGTGTGTGGGAGAGGAAAACGAGATTGCAAGACGAAGGGGGGCAGCTGCCCTTTGGCCCTTTGATAGCTCACTCATTTTTATGATACCATATGTGCTGGGACCCCAAAAGAGTTATTTTTAAGTGTTGAACAGGCAAGCCAATCTTGACCTCCCCCACTACTGGATGTGAAGAGTTTTTAAACTCTTGATTGCTTGCAAGGGACTAGAAGTCACAATATATTACAATAGAATGGTTCTAAGATCCTATCATCTTAAATGCTGCAAGGTGGCATGAAATTCTAAAAAGGTTTAAGAAAACCCGGAGTTTTTTTTTTGCCCCCCCCCGGAGA
>NW_023661584.1:0-15000 GCF_015228065.2 Penaeus monodon
AAAATCCCAAAAGTCGAAAAAGCGGCAAAATTAGCGAAAATAGCCTTATGAGAGTAGACCTAAAAAGAGTTTTTCCATTCATTTGATGATTTTGGGAATTATTAGGGTAATAAGATAAAATTTCCAGAATTCTATTAAACATGACAATAAGATGATAAAAGTGAGAAAAAGAGAATTGGAAACATTGATGATATTACTATTTTTACATTACATTATTATTTCATTATATATTTTAATTTTTATTATTATTATATTTTATTTATATTATTATTATTATTTTTATTTTTATTATTTTATTATTATTTTTAAAATTTTTAGTATTATTGCCAAAAAAATATTTATAAGTAATAAAACAAATAATAATAATAAGTAATTTTAATACTAATTGTTTTAAAAATTGTTATTTAAAATTTTATGTTATTATTTTCATTATTTTTTTTTACGTAGTATAATTGTAAAAATAAATTTTTAAACGTAAAATTACAGTAATGGGCGATATTGATTTAAAAAAATGATAAAAATAATGATTATAAAGAGTTTTTTGTTATTTTTTATTTTTTTATATTATTATTGTAGTTTTTATTTGTATAGATGTAAATATATATATTTAACTGCATAATTGCAATAATAATGAAATAATTGCAATAATGATGACAATAAAGCAATAAGAGATAAGATGAGATAATGATATAATGTGAAATTTATGATAAACGATAAAAATGATGAAATCATGATAATAAAGATGATTTAAAAACGGAATTTTGTCCATAAAATAAAAAAAAAAAGGAAAAAAAAAAAATCCAAAAAATCGAAAAAACGGCAAAAACTAGCGAAAATGTTTTGAGAGTAGATTCCAAAATGACGTTTTTTTCCTTCATTTTTGATTCTGGAATTTTTTGGGTAATATGATAATAATTTCCCGAATTTTTTAATCATACAAAAATGATGTAAAAAATGAGAATAAAGAGAATTTTGGGAAAATTGATGATTATTTTATTTTATTCTTATCATTATTTTATCATTTTTATTATTTTAAAATTTTATTATTTTTATTATTATTATTATTATTATTTTTATTCTTTAATTTTTTAGTATTTTTGCCAAAAAAATATAACTGTAAAAAATAACAATAAAATTATAATAAGTATAAAATTTTAATAAAATAATTTTTATAATATTGTTATTAAAATTTTTTGTTTTTATTTCATTTTATTTTTTTACTGGTAGTTTAAATTTTAAAAAAAAAATATTTAAAAAGTAATAATTACAGAATAACGTATTAATTAAAATAAAGATAAAATAATGATAATAAAAACGTTATTTTTGTTTTATTATTGTTTACATTATATTTTGTTGTTATTATAAGATGAAAAAAAAAAATATTTTAAATGCAAAAATTGCAATAATAATGATAATAATGCAATAATGATGAAAAAATTGCAATAATCATGATAATGAGAGATAATGATGATAATGAGAGATAACGATAATAAGATGATAAATGTGATAATGATATAATAATAGGAATTGTGCCATTTGATAAAAAAAGGGTAAAAAAAATCCCACAATCGAAAATGCGTCAAAAACTAGCGAAAAATAGCCTTTGAGAGTAGACCAAAAAGACGTTTTTTTCCCTTCATTTGAGATTCTGGCAATTTTTAGGGAATAAGATAATAATACCAGAATTTATTAATCATGACAAAAATGATGATAAAAGTGAGAATAAAAAAGGGAAATTTTCAAACAGTTGATGATTTTTACTATTTTTACTATTACTTTTTTATCATTTTTATTTTTATTATTATTATTTATTATTATTATTTATTTTTATTTATTATAATTTTTATTATTATTTTCTTTAATTTTTATATTATTTCCAAAAAATATATTAAACTGTAATAATAACAAAATAAAAAATAGGAAATTAAATAATATTAATTGTTTTAATATGTTATTAATATTATTTTTATTTTATTATATTTTTATTTTTTCTGGTAGTATAATTGTAAAAATAATTATTAAAAAAGTAAAATTTCAGTAAAACGATATTATTAAAATAATGATATAAATAAGATTAAAAGACGTATATTGTATTTTTATTTTTTTTATATATTATTGAGTTTTTATTTTGTATATATGTAAAAATATAAACTGCAATAATTGCAATAATAATATAATAATTGCAATAAGATGATAAAAAATTGCAATAATGTGATAATGATGAGATAATGATTATGATAACGATAAAAATGATGATAATCATGTAATAATGGTAATAAAAGGGAAAGTGTAAAAATATAATTAAAAAAAAAGGGGAAAAAAAAAAGCCAAAAGTCGAAAAAAACGGAAAAAATCTAGGAAAAAAATAGCCTTTTGAGAGTAGACTCCAAAAAAAGTTTTCTCCATTATTTGATGATTCTGGCAATTATTAGGGGGAAAATGTAAAATTTCCCGAATTCTATTAACATGACAAAATGAGATAAAAGGAGAAAAAGAGAAATTTTTAAACATTTTTGATTATTATTATTCTATTATCATTATTATTTCATTGTTATTATTTAAATTATTATTATATTATTATTATTATTATTTTTACATTATTTTTTTTTATTATTATTTTTATATTATTATTTTTTATTATATTACTTTTAATATTAGTTTTATTCCAAAAAATATTTATAAATGTAATAATAAAATAATAATTATAATACTATTTAAAATAATAAATAATTGTTTAAATTTTTTATTTAAAATTTTTTTTTATTTTAATCATTATTTTATTTACTAATGGGGTAATTGTAAAAAAAAATTATCATAACAGTAATAATTACAGAATAAAAATATTAAATTTAAAAAAAAAAAGAATAAATAATGATTATAAAGACGTTATTTTGTTATATTTTGTTTTATATTATTTGTAGGTTATTAGTTAGAGTAAAAATATATATTTTAAAATGCAATAATTTCAAAATAATGATAATAATTTCAAAAATGATGATAATAAATTTAATAATGATGATAAGATGATGAAATGTGATAAAGATGATGATAAAAATAATAATGATAGAATCATGAAATAATGAGATGAAACAGGAATTGTGTCCATATATAATAAAAAAAAGGTAAAAGAAAAAAAAAACCCCAAAAGTGAAAAAGCGGCAAAATCTAGCGAAATAAGCCCTTTGAGAGAGACTCTAAAAAAGAGTTTTTCCATTATTGAAGATTCTGGGAATTTAGGGTAATAATGAAATAATTTCCCCGAATTCTATTAATCTGACAATAGAGATAAAAAATGAGAATAAAGAGAATTTTGGGTAACATTGAGATTTTTACTATTTTTACTTTTTTCATTATTTATCATTTTTATTTTTTTATTATTTTATTTTTTTTAATTATTAATATTATTATTATTTTATATTTTACTTTAAAATTAGTATTATGCCAATAAATAATTTAACTCTAATAATAACAATAATAAAAATAATAAGTATAATTATAATAACACTAATGTTATAAATTTTTATTATTATTATTTTATTATTTCATTATTTTTATTTTATGGTAGTTTAATTTAAAAAAATTATTATAACAGTAATAATTTCATAATAACGATATTATTTAAAAAAAAAGATACAAATAATGATTATAAAGCGTTTTATGTTTATTATGTTTTTACTATTATTATTTTAGTTGTTATAGTATAGATGTAAAATATATATAAAACTGAAATAATTGAAAAAATAAAGATAATAATTTCAAAAAAGATGATAAGATGATGAAAGATGTGATAATGATGAAATGAGATGATAACGATAAAAATGAGAAATTATGATAAAATGATGATAATAACAGGAATTTGTCCATTATTAAAAAAAAAGGTAAAAGAAAAAAAAACCAGAACGAAAAAAACGGCAAAATTAGCAAAAATTTCCCTTTTCAAGAGAGCTCCAAAAGACGTTTTTTCCCTTCATTGATGATTCTGGCAATTTTTAGGGTAAACGATAATATTACCAGAATTCTATTAAATCATGCCATAATGATGATCAAAAGTGAGAAAATAAAGAGTAATTGGATAACATTTGCTGATTTACAATTATACTATTATCATTATTATTATCATTATTATTATGATTATTATTATTATTATTATTATTTACTATTATCTTATTATTTATTATTATTATTATTATTTAATTATTAGTATTATTTCCAAAAATATATTATAAATGTAATACTAACAATAAAAATAATAATAAGTAGTAATTATAATTAATACTAAGGGGATATAAAGATGGTTATTAATATTATTATGTTATTATATCATTATTATTATTTACTTGGTAGTATAATGTAAAAATATTATTATAACAGTAATAATTACAGTTAATAACGCTATTAATTAAAATAATTGATATAAATAATGATTATAAAGGGACGTTATTATTGCTTATTATTTTGTTATTAAATATTATTATTGAGTTGTTATTAGTATAGATGTAAAAAATATATATTATAACTGCAATAATGCAATAATAATGAATAATAATTATTTTAACAATAATGATGATAATAAGTGCAATAATGATGAAAAATGATTATAATGATGATAATGATGATGATAACGATAATAATGATGATAATCGTGATTAATAATGTTGATAATAACCAGGAATTGTGTCCAATTATAATAAAAAAAAAGTAAAGAAAAAAAATCCAAAAAAGTCGGAAAAGCGCAAAATCTAGCGAAAAATATAGCCTTTTGAGAGTAGACTCCAAATGACGTTTTTTCCATTCATTGAGGCATTATGGCAATTATTGGGGTTAATAAAGATAATAATTACCAGAATCTATAATCATGACAAATAATGATGATAAAAGTGAGAATAAAGAGAATTTTTGGATAACATTTGATGATTATACATTATTACTATTATCATTATTATTATTATTATTAATTATCTATTATATTATTATTATTATTCTTATTATTATTATTAGTATTATACTATTATACATTATTTTAATATTAGTATATTGCCAAAAATATATTATAAACTGTAATAATAACAATAATAATAATATAAGTATAATTATAATAATAATAATTGTTATAATATTGTTATAATATTATTATTGTTATTACTATCCTTATATCAGTTTTACTGGTAGTATAATTGTAAAAATAATTATTAACAGTAATAATTACAGTAATAACGATATTAATTAAAAATAATGATATAAATAATGATCATATTAGTTATTATATTGTATTACTATTATTACTTGTAGTTGTGATTAGTATAGATGTAAAAAATAGAATGATAACTGCAATAATTGCAATAATAATGATAAGAATTGGCAATAATCGATGATAATAATTGCAATAATGATGATAATGATGATGATAATGATGATAATGATGATGATAACGATAATAATGTGATTAAATCATGATAGTAATGATGATAATAACAGGAATTGTTGTCCATATATAAAAAAAAAGGTAAAAGAAAAAATCCCAAAAGTAGAAAAAGCGGGCAAAATCTAGCGAAATATAGCTTTTGAGAGAAGACTCCAAAAGACGTTTTCCATTATGTGATGATTCTGGCAATTATTAGGGTAATAACGATAATTAATACCAGAATTATATTAATCATGACAATAAATGATGATAAAAAGTGAGAATAAAGAGAATTTGGATAACATTTGATGATTAGTTAATTTTTTTACTATAATCATTGATTATTATCATTATGGTATTATTATTATTATTATTATTATTATTATTTTATTATTATTATTATTATTATTATTATATATGATTATTATTATTATATTACTTTAATTAATAGTGATTGTTGCCAAAAATATATTATAACTGTAAATAATAACAATAATAATAATAAAAGTATAATTACAATAATACTAATTGTTATATAATTGTTATTAAGGTATTATCGGTATTATTTCATTATTATTTTTACTGGTAGTATAATGTAAAATAATTATTATAAACAGTAATAATACAGTAATAACGATATGAACTAAAATAATGAATAAATAATGATTATAAAGACAGTTATTATTGGTATTAGTAGTGTTATACTATTATTATTGTAGTTGTTATAGTATAGATGTAAAAAATATATATTAACTGCATAATTGCAAAATACATGATAGATAATAGCAATAATGATGATAATAATTGCAATAATGATGATAGTTGATGATGATAATGATGATAATGATTAAATGCATGATGATAACGATAATAAATGATGATAATCATGATAATAATGATGATAATAACAGGACATTGGTCCATATATAATAAAAAAAAAAAAAAGGTAAAAGAAAAAAAATCCCAAAAGTCGAATAAAAACGGCAAAATCTTTAGGCGAAATATGCCTTTTGAGGCGTTAGACTTCCAAATGACCGTTTTTTTCCATTCATTTGATGATCTGGCAATTATTAGGGTAATAAGATAATAATTACCAGAATCTATTAATCAATGACAATAATGAGATAAAAGTGAGAATAAAGAGAATTTGGATAACATTTGATGATTATATACTATTAGTATTCTTCTTTTAACGTAGGTTCATGTCTGAAGCGGCCGTGGTCACAGCATGATAACTTAATTGTAGTTTCAATGTTCTGATGCCACTGAGTGAGTACGTGTAGGGTCCCCAGTCCTTTCCACGGAGAGTGCCGTGGTACCCTTTTTAGGTAACAAAAAAAAAAAAAAATTTAATTTTTTTTTTCCCTTCTTCCTATTTATCCGGGCTGGGACCCGAACTTGACTGGCTGGCCTGGCCACCAGTGGTCTAGGTTAAGCAATCGAGGTATGGTAAAGCCCAAGGGAAACAAGGCGCCGGTCGGTGTGACTCGAACCCTTGAACTCAGATTGCCGTCGTGACAGTCTGGAGTCCGACGTTCTAACCATTCGGCCAACGCGGCCCATTACTATTATTACTATTATCATTATTATTATCATTATTATTATTATTATTATTATAATATTATATTATTATTATATTATTATTATTATTTAATTTAATTATTGGTATTATTGCCAAAAATATAGTTATAACTGTAATAATAATAATAAGTATAATGAGAATAATTAATAATTGTTATAAATATTGTATAATATTATTGATTGTTATTAATTATCATTATATACTTCATACTAATAGTATAATTGTAAAAATAATTATTATAAACATATAATTACAGTAATAATGATAATAATTGCAATAATGATGATAATAATTGCAATAATGATGATAATGATGATGATAATGATGATAATGATGATAATGATGATGATAACGATAATAATGATGATAATCATGATAATAATGATGATAATAACAGGAATTGTGTCCATATATAATAAAAAAGGTAAAAGAAAAAAAATCCCAAAAGTCGAAAAAGCGGCAAAATCGAACGAAATATAGCCTTTTGAGAGTAAACTCCCAAATGACGTTTTTTCCATTCATTTGATGATTCTGGGAATTATTAGGGTAATAATGATAATAATTACCAGAATTCTATTAATCATGACAATAATGAAGATAAAAATGAGAATAAAGAGAATTTGGATAACATTTGATAATTATTACTATTATTACTATTATCATTATTATTATCATTATTATTATTATTATTATTATTATTATTATTATTATTATTATTATTATTATTACTTTAATTATTAGTATTCTTGCCAAAAATATATTATAACTGTAATAATAACAATAATAATAATAATAAGTATAATTATAATAATACTAATTGTTATAATATTGTTATTAATATTATTATTGCTATTATTATCATTATTATTCTTTTTACTGGTAGTATAATTGTAAAAATAATTATTATAACAGTAATAATTACAGTAATAATGATATTAATTAAAATAATGATATAAATAATGATTATAAAGACGTTATTATTGTTATTATTATTGTATTACTATTATTATTGTAGTTGTTATTAGTATAGATGTAAAAATATATATTATAACTGCAATAATTGCAATAATAATGATAATAATTACAATAATGATGATAATAATTGCAATAATCATGATAATGATGATGATAATGATGATAATGATGATGATAACGATAATAATGATGATAATCATGATGATAATGATGATAATAATAGGAATTGTGTCCATATATGATAAAAAAGGGAAAAAAAAATCCCAAAAGTCGAAAATGCGTCAAAATCTAGCGAAATATAGCCTTTTGAGAGTAAACTCCAAAATGACGTTTTTTCCATTCATTTGATGATTCTGGCAATTATTAGGGTAATAATGATAATAATTACCAGAATTCTATTAATCATGACAATAATGATGATAAAAGTGAGAAAAAAAAAGAATTTGGATAACATTTGATGATTATTACTATTATTACTATTGTCATTATTATTATCATTATTATTATTATTATTATTATTATTATTATTATTATTATTATTATTATATGATTTTATTATTATTATTATTATTATTATTATTATTTTTACTAGTAGTATAATTGTAATAATAATTATTATAACAGTAATAATTACAGTAATAACGATATTAATTAAAATAATGATATAAATAATGATTATAAAGACGTTATTATTGTTTGATTATTAGGTTATTACTATTATTATGTAGTTGTTATTAGTATAGATGTAAAAATATAATTATAACTGCAATAATTGCAATAATAATGATAATAATTGCAATAATGATGATAATAATTGCAATAATGATGATAATGATGATGATAATGATGATGATAACGATAATAATGATGATAATCATGATAATAATGATGATAATAACAGGAATTGTGTCCATATATAATAAAAAAGTAAAAGAAAAAAAATCCCAAAAGTCGAAAAAGTGGCAAAATCTAGCGAAATATAGCATTTTGAGAGTAGACTCCAAAATGACGTATTTTCCATTCATTTGATGATTCTGGCAATTATTAGGGTAATAATGATAATAATTACCAGAATTCTATTAATCATGACAATAATGATGATAAAATTGAGAATCAAGAGAATTTGGATAACATTTGATGATTATTACTATTATTGCTATTATCATCATTATTATTATTATTATTATTATTATTATTATTATTATTATTATTATTATTATCATTACTTTAATTATTAGTATTATTGCCAAAAAATATATTATAACTGTAATAATAACAATAATAATAATATTAATAGTAATACAATAATAATTATGATAATCATGATAATATTGATGATAATAACAGGAATTGTGTCCATATATAATAAAAAAAGGTAAAAGAAAAAAAATCCCAAAAGTCGAAAAAGCGGCAAAATCTAGCGAAATATAGCCTTATTATTATTATTATTATTATTATTATTATTATTATTATTATTATTATTATTATTACTTTAATTATTAGTATTATTACCAAAAAATATATTATAACTGTAATAATAACAATAATAATAATAATAAGTATAATTATAATAATACTAATTGTTATAATATTGTTATTAATATTATTATTGTTATTATTATTATTATTGTAGTTGTTATTAGTATAGATGTAAAAATATATATTATAACTGCAATAATTACAATAATAATGATAATAATTGCAATAATGATGATAATAATTGCAATAATGATGATAATGATGATAATAATGATGATAATGATGAAAATGATGATGATAACGATAATAATGATAAAAATCATGATAATAATGATGATAATAGCAGGAAGTGTGTCCATATATAATAAAAAAAAAAGGTAAAAGAAAAAAAATCCCAAAAGTCGAAAAAGCGGCAAAATTTAGCGAAATATAGCCTTTTGAGAGTAGACTCCATAATGACGTTTTTTCCATTCATTTGATGGTTCTGGCAATTATTAGGGTAATAATGATAATAATTACCAGAATTCTATTAATCATGACAACAAAGATGATAAAAGTGAGAATAAAGAGAATTTGGATAACATTTGATGATTATTACTATTATTACTATTATCATTATTATTATCATTATTATTATTATTATTATTATTATTATTATTATTATTATTATTATTATTATTATTATTATTATTATTATTATTATTATTATTACTTTAATTATTAGTATTATTGCCAAAAAATATATTATAACTGTAATAATAACAATAGTAATAATAATAAGTATAATTATAATAATACTAATTGTTATAATATTGTTGTAGGCCGCGGTAGCCGAGTGGTTAGAGCATCGGACTTAACACTGTCACGACGGCAATCTGAGTTCGAGGGTTCGAGTCACCGGCCGCCGCGTTGTTCCCTTGGGCAAGGAACTTCACCTCGATTGCCTACCTAGCCTCTGGGTGGGCAAGCCAGCCCAAGTCAGTGCTGGTCCCAAGCCCGGATAAATAGAGAGAATGATTACCTAAAAAGGTACACCGGCACTCTCCGTGGAAAGGAACTGGGGACCCTACCACGTACTCACTCCAAGATCATCACAACATGAAAACTACAATTAAGTATCATCCTGTGACCACGGCGGCTCAAACATGAACCTACCGTTAGCAAAAAAAAAAAAAAAAAATATTGTTATTAATATTATTATTGTTATTATTATCATTATTATTATTTTTACTGGTAGTAAATTGAAAAATAATTATTATAACAGTAATAATTACAGTAATAACGATATTAATTAAAATAATTATATAAATAATGATTATAAAGACGTTATTATTGTTATTATTATTGTTATTACTATTATTATTGTAGTTGTTATTAGTATAGATGTAAAAATATATATTATAACTGCAATAATTGCAATAATAATGATAATAATTGCAATAATAATGATAATAATTGCAATAATGATGATAATAATTGCAATAATGATGATAATGATGATGATAATGATGATAATGATGATAATCATGATAATAATGATGATAATAACAGGAATTGTGTCCATATATAATAAAAAAAAAGGTAAAAGAAAAAAAATCTCAAAAGTCGAAAAAGCGGCAAAATCTAGCGAAATATAGCCTTTTGAGAGTAGACTCCAAAATGACGTTTTTTCCATTCATTTGATGATTCTGGCAATTATTAGGGTAATAATGATAATAATTACCAGAATTCTATTAATCATGACAATAATGATGATAAAAGTGAGAATAAAGAGAATTTGGATAACATTTGATGATTATTACTATTATTAGTATTATCATTATTATCATTATTATTATTATTATTATTATTATTATTATTATTATTATTATTATTATTATTATTATTATTATTATTATTATTATTACTTTAATTATTAGTATTATTGCCAAAAAATATATTATAACTGTAATAATAACAATAATAACGATATTAATTAAAATAATGATATAAATAATAATTATAAAGACGTTATTATTGTTATTATTATTGTTATTACTATTATTATTGTAGTTGTTATTAGTATAGATGTAAAAATATATATTATAACTGCAATAATTGCAATAATAATGATAATAATTGCAATAATGATGATAATGATGATGATAATGATGATAATGATGATAATGATGATGATAACGATAATAATGATGATAACCATGATAATAATGATGATAATAACAGGAATTGTGTCCATATATAATAAAAAAAAGGTAAAAGAAAAAAAATCCCAAAAGTCGAAAAAGCGGCAAAATCTAGCGAAATATAGCCTTTTGAGAGTAAACTCCAAAATGACGTTTTTTCCATTCATTTGATGATTCTGGCAATTATTAGGGTAATAATGATAATAATTACCAGAATTCTATTAATCATGACAATAATGATGATAAAAGTGAGAATAAAGAGAATTTGGATAACATTTGATGATTATTACTATTATTACTATTATCATTATTATCATTATTATTATTATTATTATTATTATTATTATTATTATAATTATTATTATTATTATTATTATTATTTTTACTGGTAGTATAATTGTAAAAATAATTATTATAATAGTAATAATTACAGTAATAACGATATTAATTAAAATAATGATATAAATAATGATTATAAAGACGTTATTATTGTTATTATTATTGTTATTACTATTATTATTGTAGTTGTTATTAGTATAGATATAAAAATATATATAATAACTGCAATAATTGCAATAATAATGATAATAATTGCAATAATGATGATAATAATTGCAATAATGATTATAATGATGATGATAATAATGATAATGATGATAATGATGATGATAACGATAATAATGATGATAATCATGATAATAATGATGATAATAATAGGAAGTGTGTCCATATACAATAAAAAAAAGGTAAAAGAAAAAAAAATTCCAAGTCGAAAAAGCGGCAAAATCTTGCGAAATATAGCCTTTTGAGAGTAGACTCCAAAATGACGTTTTTTCCATTCATTTGATGATTCTGGCAATTATTAGGGTAATAATGATAATAATTACCAGAATTCTATTAATCATGACAATAATGATGATAAAAGTGAGAATAAAGAGAATTTGGATAACATTTGATGATTTATACTATTATTACTATTATCATTATTATTATCATTATTATTATTATTATTATTATTATTATTATTATTATTATTATTACTTTAATTATTAGTATTATTGCCAAAAAATATATTATAACTGTAATAATAACAATAATAATAATAATAAGTATAATTATAATAATACTAATTGTTATAATATTGTTATTAATATTATTATTGTTATTATTATCATTATTATTATTTTTACTGGTAGTATAATTGTAAAAATAATTATTATAACAGTAATAATTACAGTAATAACGATATTAATTAAAATAATGATATAAATAATGACTATAAAGACGTTATTATTGTTATTATTATTGTTATTACTATTATTATTTTAGTTGTTATTAGTATAGATGTAAAAATATATATTATAACTGCAATAATTGCAATAATAATGATAATAATTGCAATAATGATGATAATAATTGCAATAATGATGATAATGATGATAATAATGATGATAATGATGATAATGATGATAACGATAATAATGATGATAATCATGATAATAATGATGATAATAACAGGAATTGTGTCCATATATAATAAAAAAAGGTAAAAGAAAAAAAATCCCAAAAGTCGAAAAGCGGCAAAATCTAGCGAAATTAAGCCTTTTGAGAGTAGACTCAAAAATTACGTTTTTTCCATTCATTTGATGATTCTGGCAATTATTAGGGTAATAATGATAATAATTACCAGAATTCTATTAATCATGACAATAATGATGATAAAAGTGAGAATAAAGAGAATTTGGATAACATTTGATGATTATTATATTATTACTATTATATTATTATTATTATTATTATTATTATTATCATTATTATTATTATTATTATTATTACTTTAATTATTAGTATTATTGCCAAAAAATATATTATAACTGTAATAATAACAATAATAATAATAATAAGTATAATTATAATAATACTAATTGTTATAATATTGTTATTAATATTATTATTATTATTATTATCATTATTATTATTTTTACTGGTAGTAAAATTGTAAAAATATTATTATAGCAGTAATAATTACAGTAATAACGATATTAATTAAAATAATGATATAAATAATGATTATAAAGACGTTATTATTGTTATTATTATTATTACTATTATTATTGTAGTTGTTATTAGTATAGATGTAAAAATATATATTATAACTGCAATAATTCCAATAATAAAGATAATAATTGCAATAATGATGATCATAATTGCAATAATCATGATAATGATGATGATAATGATGATAATGATGACGATAACGATAATAATGATGATAATCATGATAATAATGATGATAATAACAGGAATTGTGTCCATATATAATAAAAAAAGGTAAAAGAAAAAAATCACAAAAGTCGAAAAAGCGGCAAAATCTAGCAAAATATAGCCTTTTGAGAGTAGACTCAAAAATGACGTTTTTTCCATTCATTTGATGATTCTGGCAATTATTAGGGTAATAATGATAATAATTACCAGAATTCTATTAATCATGACAATAATGATGATAAAAGTGAGAATAAAGAGAATTTGGATAACATTTGATGATTATTACTATTATTACTATTATCATTATTATTATAATTATATTATTATCATATATTATTATTATTATTATATTATTATTATTATTTATTATTATTATTATTATACTTTAATTATTAGTATTATTGCCAAAAAATATATTATAACTGTAATAATAACAATAATAATAATAATAAGTATAATTATAATAATACTAATTGTTATAATATTGTTATTAATATTATTATTGTTATTATTATCATTATTATTATTTTTACTGGTAGTATAATTGTAAAAATAATTATTATAACAGTAATAATTACAGTAATAACGATATTAATTAAAATAATGATATAAATAATGATTATAAGGACGTTATTATTGTTATTATTATTGTTTTTACTATTATTATTGTAGTTGTTATTAGTATAGATGTAAAAATATATATTATAACTGCAATAATTGCAATAATAATGATAATAATTGCAATAATGATGATCATAATTGATATAATCATGATAATAATGATGATAATGATGATAATGATGATAATGATGACGATAACGATAATAATGATGATAATCATGATGATAATGATGATAATAACAGGAATTGTGTCCATATATAATAAAAAGGTAAAAGAAAAAAAATCACAAAAGTCGAAAAAGCGGGAAAATCTAGCGAAATATAACCTTTTGAGAATAGACTCCAAAATGACGTTTTTTCCATTCATTTAATGATTCTGGCAATTGTTAGGGTAATAATGATAATAATTACCAGAATTCTATTAATCATGACAATAATGATGATAAAAGTGAGAATAAAGAGAATTTGGATAACATTTGATGATTATTACTATT
>NW_023661584.1:17500-30000 GCF_015228065.2 Penaeus monodon
TTATTATTATTATTATTGTTATTATTATTATTATTATTATTTTTACTGGTAGTGTAATTGTAAAAATAATTATTATAACAATAATAATTACAGTAATAGCGATATTAATTAAAATAATGATATAAATAATGATTATAAAGACGTTATTATTGTTATTATTATTGTTATTCCTATTATTATTGTAGTTGTTATTATTATAGATGTAAAAATGTATATTATAACTGCATTAATTGCAATAATAATGATAATAATTGCAATAATGATGATAATAATTGCAATAATGATGATAATGATGATGATAATGATGATAATGATGATAATGATGATGATAACGATAATAATGATGATAATTATGATAATAATGATGATAATAACAGGAATTGTGTCTATATATAATAAAAAAAAAAAGGTAAAAGAAAAAAAATCCCAAAAGTCGAAAAAGCGGCAAAATCTAGCAAAAATTTAGCCTTTTGAGAGTAGACTCCAAAATGACGTTTTTTCCATTCATATGATGATTCTGGCAATTATTAGGGTAATAATGATAATAATTACCAGAATTCAATTAATCATGACAATAATGATGATAAAATTGAGAATAAAGAGAATTTCGATAACATTTGATGATTATTACTATTATTACTATTATCATTATTATTATCATTATTATTATTATTATTATTATTATTATTATTATTATTATTATTATTATTATTATTATTATATTACTTTAATTATTACTTTAATTATTAGTATTACCGCCAAAAAATATATTATAACTGTAATAATAACAATAATAATAATAATAAGTATAATTATAATAATACTAATTGCTATAATATTGTTATCATTATTATTATTGTTATTATTATCATTGTTATTATTTTTACTTGTAGTATAATTGTAAAAATAATTATTATAACAGTAATAATTACAGTAATAACGATATTAAATTTATTACTATTATTATTGCAGTTGTTATTAGTAGAGATGTAAAAATATATATTTTAACTGCAATAATTGCAATAATAATGATAATAATTGCAATAATGATGATAATAATTGCAATAATGATGATAATGATGATGATAATGATGATAATGATGATGATAACGATAATAATGATGATAATCATGATAATAATGATGATAATAACAGGAATTGTGTCCATATATAATAAATTAAAAAAAGGTAAAAGAAAAAAAAATCCCAAAAGTCGAAAAAGCGGCAAAATCTAGCGAAATATAGCCTTTTGAGAGTAGACTCCAAAATGACGTTTTTCCATCATTGATGATTCTGGCAATTATTAGGGTAATAATGATAATAATTACCAGAATTCAATTAATCATGACAATAATGATGATAAAAGTGGGAATAAAGAGAATTTGGATAACTTTTGATGATTATTACTATTATTCCTATTATCATTATTATTATCATCATTATTATTATTATTATTATTATTATTATTATTATTATTATTATTATTATTATTACTTTAATTATTAGCATTATTGCCAAAAAATATATTATAGCTGTAATAATAACAATAATAATACTAATAAGTATAATTATAATAATACTAATTGTTATAATATTGTTATTAATATTATTATTGTTATTATTATCACTATTATTATTTTTACTGGTAGTGTAATTGTAAAAATAATTATTATAACAGTAATAATTACAGTAATAACGATATTGATTAAAATAATGATATAAATAATGATTATAAAGACGTTATTATGTTATTATTATTGTTATTACTATTACTATTACTATTGTAGTTGTTATTAGTATAGATGTAAAAATATATATTATAACTGCAATAATTGTAATATTAATGATAATAATTGCAATAATGATGATAATAATTGCAATAATGATGAGAATGATGATGATAATGATAATAATGATGATAATGATGATGATAACGATAATAATGATGATAATCATGATAATAATGATGATAATAACAGAAATTGTGTCCATATATAATAAAAAAAGGTAAAAGAAAAAAAATCCCCAAAAACGAAAAAGCGGCAAAATCTAGCGAAATATATCCTTTTGAGAGTAGACTCCAAAATGACGTTTTTTTCCATTCATTCGATGATTCTGTCAATTATTATGGAAATAATGATAATAATTACCAGAATTCTATTAATCATGACAATAATGATGATAAAAGTGAGAATAAAGAGAATTTGGATAACATTTGATGATTATTACTATTATTACTATTATCATTATTATTATCATTATTATTATTATTATTATTATTATTATTATTATTATTATTATTATTATTATTATTATTATTATTATTATTATTATTATTATTATTATTATTATTTTTACTGGTAGTATAATTGTAAAAATAATTATTATAACAGTAATAATTACAGTAATAACGATATTAATTAAAATAATGATATAAATAATGATTATAAAGACGTTATTATTGTTATTATTATTGTTATTACTATTATTATTGTAGTTGTTATTAGTATAGATGTAAAAATATATATTATAACTGCAATAATTGCAATAATAATGATAATAATTGCAATAATGATGATAATAATTGCAATAATGATGATAATGATGATGATAATGATGATAATGATGATAATGATGATGATAACGATAATAATGATAATAATCATGATAATAATGATGATAATAACAGAAATTGTGTCCATATATAAGAAAAAAAAGGTAAAAGAAAAAAAATCCCAAAAGTCGAAAAAGCGGCAAAATCTAGCGAAATATAGCCTTTTGAGAGGAAACTCCAAAATGACGTTTTTTCCATTCATTTGATGATTCTGGCAATTATTAGGGTAATAATGATAATGATTACCAGAATACTATTAATCATGACAATAATGATGATAAAAGTGAGAATAAAGAGAATTTGGATAACATTTGATGATTATTACTATTATTACTATTATCATTATTATTATCATTATTATTATTATTATTATTATTATTATTATTATTATTATTATATTATTATTATTATATTATATTATTAGTATTATTGCCAAAAAAATATATTATAACTGTAATAATAACAATAAAAACGATATTAATTAAAATAATGATATAAATAATGATTATAAAGACGTTATTATTGTTATTATTATTGTTATTACTATTATTATTGTAGTTGTTATTAGTATAGATGTAAAAATATATATTATAACTGCAATAATTGCAATAATAATGATAATAATTGCAATAATGATGATAATGATGATGATAATGATGATGATAACGATAATAATGATGATAATCATGATAATAATGATGATAATAACAGGAATTGTGTCCTTATATAATAAAAAAGGTAAAAGAAAAAAAATCCCAAAAGTCGAAAAAGCGGCAAAATCTAGCGAAATATAGCCTTTTGAGAGTAAACTCCAAAATGACGTTTTTTCCATTCATTTGATGATTCTGGATATTAATAGGGTAATAATGATAATAATTACCAGAACTCTATTAATCATGACAACAATGATGATAAAAGTGAGAATAAAGATAATTTGGATAACATTTGATGATTATTACTATTATTACTATTATCATTATTATTATCATTATTATTATTATTATTATTATTATTATTATTATTATTATTTTTATTATTGTTGTTATTATTATTATTATTATTATTATTATTACTTTAATTATTAGTATTATTGCCAAAAAATATATTATAACTGTAATAATAACAATAATAATAATAATAAGTATAATTATAATAATACTATTTGTTATAATATTGTTATTAATATTACTATTGTTATTATTATCACTATTATTATTTTTAATTGTAGTATAATTGTAAAAATACTTATTATAACAGTAATAATTACAGTAATAACGATATTAATTAAAATAATGATATAAATAATGATTATAAAGACGTTATTATTGTTATTATTATTGTTATTACTATTATTATTGTAGTTGTTATTAGTATAGGTGTAAAAATATATATTATAGCTGCAATAATTGCAATAATAATAATAATAATTGCAATAATGATGATAATAAATGCAATAATGATGATAATGATGATGATAATGATGATTATGATGAATATAAAGATAATAATGATGATAATCATGATAATAATGATGATAATAACAGGAATTGTGTCCATATATAATAAAAAAGGTAAAAAAAAAATCCCAAAAGTCGAAAAAGCGGCAAAATCTAGCAAAATATAGCCTTTTGAGAGTAGACTCCAAAATGACGTTTTTTCCATTCATTTGATGATTCTGGCAATTATTAGGGTAATAATGATAATAATTATCAGAATTCTATTAATCATGACAATAATGATGATAAAAGTGAGAATAAAGAGAATTTGGATAACATTTGATGATTATTACTATTATTACTATTATCATTATTATTATCATTATTATTATTATTGTTATTATTATTATTATTATTATTATTATTATTATTATTATTATTATATTATTATTATTATATTATTATTACTTTAATTATTAGTATTATTGCCAAAAAATATATTATAACTGTAATAATAACAATAATAATAATAATAAGTATAATTATAATAATACTAATTGTTATAACATTGTTATTAATATTATTATTGTTATTATTATCATTATTATTATTTTTACTGGTAGTATAATTGTAAAAATAATTATTATAACAGTAACAATTACAGTAATAACGATATTAATTAAAATAATTATATAATTAATGATTATAAAGACGTTATTATTGTTATTATTATTGTTATTACTATTATTATTGTATTTGTTATTAGTATAGATGTAAAAATATATATTATAACTGCAATAATTGTAATAATAATGATAATAATTGCAATAATGATGATGATAATGATGATAATGATGATAATGATGATGATAACGATAATAATGATGATAATCATGATAATAATGATGATAATAATAAGCGGAATTGTGTCCATATATAATAAAAAAGGTAAAAGAAAACAAATCCCAAAAGTCGAAAAAGCATCAAAATCTAGCGAAATATAGCCTTTTGAGAGTAGACTCCAAAATGACGTTTTTTACATTCATTTCATGATTCTGGCAATTATTAGAGTAATAATGATAATAATTATCTAAATTCTATTAATCATGACAATAATGATGATAAAAGTGAGAATAAAGAGAATTTGGATAACATTTGATGATTATTACTATTATTACTATTATTATTATTATTATCATTATTATTATTATTATTATTATTATTATTATTATTATTATTAGTAGTAGTAGTAGTAGTAGTAGTAGTAGTAGTAGTAGTATTACTTTAATTATTAGTATTATTGCCAAAAAATATATTATAACTGTAATAATAACAATAATAATAATAATAAGTATAATTATAATAATACAAATTGTTATAATATTGTTATTAATATCATTATTGTTTTTATTATCATTATTATTTTTTTTTCTGGTAGTATAATTGTAAAAATAATTATTATAAGAGTAATAATTACAGTAAAAACGATATTAATTAAAATAATGATATAAATAATGATTATAAAGACGTTATTATTGTTATTATTATTGTTATTACTATTTTTATTGTAGTTGTTCTTAGTATAGATGTAAAAATATATTTTATAACTGCAATAATTGCAATAATAATGATAATAATTGCAATTATGATGATAATAATTGCAATAATGATGATAATGCTGATGATAATGATGATAATGATGATAATGATGATGATAACGATAATAATGATGATAATCATGATAATAATGATGATAATCACAGGAATTGTGTCCATATATAATAAAAAAGGTAAAAGAAAAAAAATCTCAAAAGTCGAAAAAGCGGCAAAATCTAGCGAAATATAGCCTTTTGAGAGTATATACCAAAATGATGTTTTTTTCCATTCATTTGATGATTCTGGTAATTATTAGGGTAATAATGATAATAATTACCATAATTCTATTAATCATGATAATTATGATGATAAAAGTGAGAATAAAGAGAATTTTGGATAACATTTGATGATTATTACTATTATTACTATTACCATTATTATTTTTATTATTATTATTATTATTATTATTATTATTATTATTATTATTATTATTATTATTATTATTACTTTAATTATTAGTATTATTGCCCAAAAATATATTATAACTGTAATAATAATAATAATAATAATAAGTATAATTATAATAATACTAATTGTTATAAAATTGTTATTAATATTATTATTGGTATTATTATCATTATTATTATTTTTACTGGTAGTATAATTGTAAAAATAATTATTATAACAGTAATAATCACAGTAATAACGATATTAATTAAAATAATGATATAAATAATGATTATAAAGACGTTATTATTGTTATTATTATTGTTATTACTATTATTATTGTAGTTGTTATTAGTATAGATGTAAAAATAGATATTATAACTGCAATAATTGCAATGATAATGATAATAATTGCAATAATGATGATAATAATTGCAATAATGATGATAATGATGATAATGATGATGATAACACTAATAATGATGATGATCATGATAATAATGATGATAATAACAGGAATTGTGTCCATATATAATAAAAAAAAAGGTAAAAGAAAAAAAATCCCATAAGTCGAAAAAGCGGCAAAATCTAGCGAAATATAGCCTTTTGAGAGTAGACTCCAAAATGACGTTTTTCCATTCATTTGATGATTCTGGCAATTATTAGGGTAATAATGATAATAATTACCAGAATTCTATTAATCATGACAATAATGATGATAAAAGTGAGAATAAAGAGCATTTGGATAACATTTGATGATTATTACTATTATTACTATTATCATTATTATTTCATTATACTCCTCATCACCATTATTATTATTATTATTATTATTATTATTATTATAATCATTTTATTATTATTATTTTTATTTTTATTATTATTATTATTATTTATTACTTTAATTATTAGTATATTGCCAAAAATATATTTTAACGTAATAATAACAATAAAATAATAATAGTATAATTATAAATAATACTAATTGTTATAAATTGTTTTTAAAAATTATTATTGTTATATTATCATTATTATTATTTAATGTAGTATTAATTGTAAAAATAATTATTTAAATAAAATAAAAAATTTCAGTAAAAAAGATATAATTTAAAATAATATATAAAAGGATTAAAAGAGATTATTTTTATTATTATTGTATTACATTATTATGTAGTTTTTATAGTATAGATGGAAAAAATATATATTATAACGCAATAATTCCAATAATAATGATAATAATTGCAATAATGATATAATATTTTCAATTAATGATGATAATGATGATGATAATGATGATATGATGATTTAAAACGATAAAAATGATGATAATCTGATAATAATGATGATTTAAAAAAGGAATTGTGTCCCTATATAATAAAAAAAAGGTAAAAAAAAAATCCCAAAAGTCGAAAAGCGGCAAAATTTTAGCGAAAATATAGCCTTTTTAAAATAGACTCCAAAAGACGTTTTTCGATTATTAAGATTTGGCAAATTATTAAGGTAGTAAGATAATAATTACCAGAATTCTATTAATATGACAATAATGATCATAAAATGAGAATTTTAAAAGGAATTTGGTAACATTGATGATTATTACTATTATAACTTACATATTATATTATTATATTAATTATGATTATATTTATTAATTATTATATTATATTATTTTTATAATTATTATTATTATATACTTTAAAATTAGTATTATTGCCAAAAAATATATTATAACTGTAATAATAACAATAATAATAATAATAAGTATAATTATAATAAAATAAAATTTCATAATTATGTTAATTAATATCATTATTGTTATTATCATATTATTATTTTATGTAGTATAATTTTAAAAAAAATATTTTAACAGAATAAACAGTAAAACGATATTGATTAAAATAATGATATAGATAAGATTATAAAGGACGTTATTATTGTTATTATTATTGTTATTACTATTATTATTTAGTTGTTATTAGTATAGATGTAAAAATATAATTATAACTACAATAATTCAATAATAAAGATAAAATTGCAATAATGATGATAATAAAGCAATAAAGATGATAATGTGTGATAATGATTGATTTTAAAGAGAATGATAACGATAATAATGATGATAATCATGATAATAATGATGATTTAAAAACAGGAAATGTTTTCCATATATAATAAAAAAAGCAAAGAAAAAAAATCCCAAAAGTCGAAAAAAAAACGGAAAATTTAGCGAAATATAGCTTTTGAGAGTCGACTCCAAAATGACGTTTTTCCATTTTATTTGATGATTTTTCTGGCAATTTATTAGGGTAATAATGATAATAATTCCTGGAATTCTATTAACATGACAATAATGATGAAAAAGTGAGAATAAAGAGATTTTGGGTAACATTTGATGATTATTTCATTATTACTTTATCATTAATATTTTCATTATATTTTTATTATCATATATTATTTATTATTATATTATTATTATTATTATTATTTTATTAATTATATTATACTTAATATTATTATTATTGCCAAAAAATTAAACGTAATAAGAACAATAATAAAATAATAAGGGATAATAAATAATAAATGTTATAATATTGTTATATATTATTATTGTCAAATTTTTATCAAATTATTTTTTTTATGGTAGTTAAATTTTAAAATATTATTATAACAGTAATAATACAGTAATAACGATATTAAAAAAAATAAATGAATTAAATAATGATTTTTAAAGACGTATTATTGGTTATTTTTAGTTATTACTATTATTATGTAGTGTTATTAGTATAGATGTAAAAAATATATTATAACTGCAATAATTGAATAATAATGATTAAAAATTGCAATAAGATATTTAAAAATTTTCAATAATGATATAAACATATGATAATGATAATAATGATGAAATAATGATATAACGATAATTTAAAATGATTAATATGATAATAATGATGATAATAACAGGAATTGGGGTCATAATTAAAAAAAAAAAAGGTAAAAGAAAAAAATCCAAAAGTCGAAAAAGCGGCAAAATCTAGCGAAATATAGCTTTTTAGAGTAGACTCAAAATGACGTTTTTCCCTTATTTGATGATTTGCAATTATAGGGTAATAATATAATAATTACCAGAATTCTATTAATATGACAATAATGATGATAAAAGTGAGAATAAAGAATTTGGATAAAAAATTTTATGTAAAAATTATTAATACATATTTTATATTATATATTATTATTATTATTATGATTATTATTAATTATTATTATTATTATATTATTTATTATTTATTATTTTTAAATTAATTATAGGATATTTCCAAAAAAAATATTATAACTTTTTAATAATAACAATAATAATAAAATAAGTTTTTAATTTTTAATAATAGTAATTTTTATAATTGTTATTAATTATATGTATTATTATCATTATTATTATTTTATGGTAGTATAATTGTAAAAATAATTATTTTAACAGTAATAATTACGTAAAAACGATTTTTAATTAAAATAATGATATAAATAATGATTACAAAGAGTCATATTGTTATTATTATTATATAATAAATTTTTATTGTAGTTGTTATTAGTATAGATGTAAAAATATATATTATAACTGCAATAATTTCAATAAAATGATAATAATTGCATAATGATGATAATAATTGCAATAAGGATGAATGATGATGATAAAGATGATAAAGATGATTTATAACGATAATAATGATGAAATTATGATAATAAATGATGATAAAACAGGAATTTTGGGCCATATATAATAAAAAAAGGTACAAGAAAAAAAATCCCAAAAGTCGAAAAAGCGGCAAAATCTAGCAAAATATAGCCTTTTGACAGTATACTCCAAAATGACGTTTTTCCTCATTTTATGATCTGGCAAAATTTTTAGGGTAATATGATAATAATTACCAAGAATTCTATAATATTAAAAATGATGATAAAAGTGAGAATAAAAGAGAATTTTGGGTAAATTTGATGATTATTACTATTATATAATCATTATCATTATTATTTATTATTATTATATTATTATATTATATTATTATTATATTATTATTATTATTATTTTATATATATTATTTTTATTTTTTTATATTTGTCCAAAAAATATATAACTGTAATAAGAACAAATTAATAATAATAATAAGTATAATTTTAAAAAATACTAATTTTTATAATTTGTTTTTTGTATTATTATTGTCATTATATATATTATTTATTTTTACTGGTAGTTAATTGTAAAAATAATTATTTTTAACAGTAATAATTACAGTAATAACGATTTTTAATTAAAAAAATGATATAAAAAAATGATTAAAGAACGTTATTATTGTTATTATATGTTATTGCTATTATTATTGTAGTTGTTATTAGTATAGATGTAAAAATATATATTACAACTGCAATAATTTTTAATAATGATAATAATGCAATAATGATGATAATAATTGCAATAATGATGGGTAATGATGATGATACTGAGATAATGATGATAATGATGATGATAACGATAATAATGATATAATATGATAATAAAGATGAAATAACAGAATTAGGATCCCTATATATAAAAAAGAGGTAAAAGAAAAAAAATTCCAAAATCGAAAAAGCGGCAAAAATATAGGAAATATAGTCTTTTGAGATGTAGACTCCAAAATGAGTTTTTTCCATTCATTCATGATTTGGAAATTTTAGGGTAATAATGATAATAAATTTTCTAAATTTATTAATCATGACAAAAATGATAAAAGTGAGAAATAAAGAGAATTTGGATAATATTTGATGATTTTTACTATTTACTATTATTTATTATTATTATTATTAATTATTATTATTATTTTTATTTATTTATTATTATATTATTTTATTATTTCTTAAGATTAGTATTATTGCCCAAAAAAATATTTAAACGTAATAATAAACAATAATTTAAAAAAAAGATAATTAATAATACTAATTGTATAAAAACGGTTATTAATTAAATTGGTATTATTTTCCATTTTATTTGTACTGGTAGTATAATTGTAAAAAATAATTATTATAACAGATAATTACCAGTAATACGAAAATTAATGAAATAATGAATAAAAGATTATAAGACGTTTTTATGTTATTATTATGTTATTATATTATATGTAGTGTATTAGTAAGATGTAAAAATATATTATAACTGCAATAATTGCAAATATGTAATAATTGCAATAATGATGTAATAATTACAATAATGTGATAATGAGTGATATATGTAATGTGATGATAACGATAATAATGATGATAATTCATGTAATAAAGTGATAATAACAGGAATTGTGCCATATATAATAAAAAAAAGGTAAATGAAAAAAAATCCAAAGTCGAAAAACGGCAAAAACTAGCGAAATTAGCCCTTTTAGAGTAGACTCAAAATTGACGTTTTTCCATTCATTTTGTAGCGAGTGAAATGTTGGAGTTTCCCCGATCCGTGGCGTACCCAAAGTGGGTGCCTCTGCGCGGAAAAGCGCAGACAGATATGCAAAATTTGGAGAAGTGCTAAAATTCAACGAAATTCAAACATTTTTGATAAGGGCGAAAAGGTTAAAAAAGGCACATGGTTTTGCGCAAGGGGAAAAAGGCGCTGTTTTTTAATGCACTGTGCGTGATGTCACTGCGCAGGTGAAAAAGCGCAGGGGATAAACAATAGAAAAGGGAACCGCCCAAAAGGCCCGAATTCGCGAAGTCAGAGAGAGAAGATTTTTTTCGATATCTTATTATTTATATTTTTTCATTTTTATTCTATTTTCTTTTGTTGTGAAGGGGGCGAAACCCCACAGGAGAAACAGGAGTCATATATTAAGGGAATAGTTTTATAGGGGGATGTTCAGTACGCTGCCCCCCCTTCAGTAAAAAAGAACCCGTAACGTTGAGTTTTTCTAGAACCCTTTTTATTTTTTTGTATTTTATCAATCTCAATTTCTTAATTTTACTAGAGTCTTCTATTTCCTTTTTATTTTTGTTTTGTTTTGTCGTGTATGGCCTTGGTTTTAGATTAGTTTAATTAGGTTTTACATTAGTCTTTCGTTGGGTTCCATGGGTTTTATTTCTTTGTCTTACTTTAAAATTAATTTTATTTGTAAGTTTTGCCGGTTTTGAAATCTTTGTTTTACGTAAACCAGAGCCATATCAAGACTGCCTTTAAATATGAAAGCAACACCAAAGATGAATACCTCTGAGGCCTAAATTAAATAAGGAAAAGGGCCATACGCTACCAGATCACGTCCTTTTCATTGATCAGACACGAGATGAAATATAGAAAGTACAGCACATTGAAACATGGCGAAGAGATCCGTAGAGTATATCACGAACTAAAGTAAACGCTACAATTTGATGATTCTGGCAATTATTAGGGTAATAATGATAAT
>NW_023661584.1:32500-35221 GCF_015228065.2 Penaeus monodon
GATTATAGAGACGTTATTATTGTTATTATTATTGTTATTACTATTATTATTGTAGTTTTTATTAGTATAGATGTAAAAATATATATTATAACTGCACAATAATAATGATAATAATTGCAATAATGATGATAATAATTGCAATAATGATGATAATGATGATGATAATGATGATAATGATGATAATGATGATGATAACGATAATAATGATGATAATCATGATAATAATGATGATAATAACAGGAATTGTGTCCATATAATAAAAAAAAGGTAAAAGAAAAAAAATCCCAAAAGTCGAAAAAGCGGCAAAATCTAGCGAAATTCTCTTTTGAGAGTAGACTCCAAAATGACGTTTTTTCCATTCATTTGATGATTCTGGCAATTATTAGGGTAATAATGATAATAATTACAAGAATTCTATTAATCATGACAATAATGATAAAAGCGAGAATAAAGAGAATTTGGATAACATTTGATGATTATTACTATTATTACTATTATCATTATTATTATCATTATTATTATTATTATTATTATTATTAAAAAGATATTAAATAATATTTATAAAAAATATTATTATTATTATTTATTAATTATTTTAATGTATAATAGATGTAAAAATTATATATGAATAAATGAAATAATTGAAATATGATAATAATTAATAATGATGATAATAATTACATAATGATATAAATTAATATGATATAATAAATAATGAAAAGAAATAAATTATAATAAAATGATTAAATATATTCATATAATAAAGAAAATAAAATTAAAAAAAATCCAAATGAAAAGTAAAATCTACGAAATTACTTTTGAGAAAACTAATAAGTTTTTACATTTATATTTGCATATTTTATTATTATTATTTTATTATTATATTATTTTATTATTAATATTATTTAATATTATATTATAATAATTATATAATATAATAATAAAATAATAATAAATATTAATATAAAATATAATTTATATATTTTATTAATATTATATATTGATAATATATTAATATAATATATAAATAGATAATAATATAATAATAGAATTCAATATTATAAATAAGTAAAATTAAAAATAAATGAATTAATATATATTTAAATATAATTTATATATATATAAATATGATTATTTAAATATAATATCAAATATATATATATAAAATTTTAATATATATAAATAAAACAAATTAAAATATTAATTGAAATATATTTATTAATACTTATAATATATCATTATTATTTTTATAATATATTTGAATTTAATTATTATTATAATTATATAATATCATAATATTATATTATAAAAATATATATAAATGTATAATTATAAAAATTATAAATTATTATATATATTATTAATATATAATTATTTAATATTAAAAATAATATTAAAATTAATTTATATATATATTTATAATAATGATATAAATATATTATAAATTATTATATTATTATATTGTTATTATATTAATTAATGTATTAGTAAAATTAAAATTTATAAATGAATATATATAATAATAATAATTGAATAATAATAATAATTTATATATATGATAATATAAGTAAATATATATATAATATTATTATAATTTAATAATTGTATAATTAATTAAAATATGTAAATATAATTTAAATTAAATAATTTAATATATATATTAGATATATTATATAATTATTATTATAAATGTTATTATATTATTATTGATTATTATATATTATTAATTTTTATATTAATAAATATATAATTATAATAAATAAATTAAATATATATTATAATATTATATATTAATATTATATAAGTATTAATATATATATGTTAATAATATAATAATAATTTTATATTATATATAATTAAAAATAATTAATATTATAATAATATAAATATAATATATATAATGAAAAAAAATTATAATATAATAATAATATAAAATGTAAATTATTAAATTTATATTATATAATTAAAATTGATTATTTTCATTATTAGATTATTGTTAATGATAATAATTCAAAAATTATTAATCATAAATAATTAAGAAAATAAAGATAATTGATATAATTTGATATTATAATTATATATATTATTATTTATATTATTATTATTATTATTATTATATATTAAAAAATATAATAAATAATATTATAATAATATATATATTATAATAATATAATATAATTCAATAAATAAATATAATTATAATATTATAAGTTATAATAGTATATATTATAATATGAAATAGATAATAATAATATATTATATATTATTATATTATATTATATATTATGTAATATATATAATTAATAATTAATATAATAATTAATTAATAAAATATATTATTAATAATATATAAATAATATATTATATAATATAATATAATAAAATATATAAAAATTAATAATAATAAATAATATATATTATTATTATGTATTACTATTAATATGATATAATTTATAATTAAAAATTATATTATAACTGAATAATTTATTATATAATATATATTATATATATTATAATTTTAATTAATATATATATATATATATTATTGTATGATTAAGATAATAATATACTATATAATAATGAGATAATAAGAATTGTGTCATATATAATAAAAAAAAAGTAAAAAAAAAATCCAAAAGTGAAAAGAAAATTACGAAATATAGCTTTTGAGAGTAGATCAAATGACGTTTTTTCCATTATTGATATTTGGAATTATTAGGT
>NW_023661584.1:35321-59006 GCF_015228065.2 Penaeus monodon
AATGATGATAATAATTGCAATAATGATGATAATGATGATGATAATGATGATAATGATGATGATAACGATAATAATAATGATAATGATGATAATAATGATGATAATAACAGGAATTGTGTCCATATATAATAAATAAAAAAAAGGTAAAAGAAAAAAAAATCCCAAAAGTCGAAAAAGCGGCAAAATCTAGCGAAATATAGCCTTTTGAGAGTAGACTCCAAAATGACGTTTTTTCCATTCATTTGATGATTTTGGCAATAATTAGGGTAATAATGATAATAATTACCAGAATTCAATTAATCATGACAATAATGATGATAAAAGTGGGAATAAAGAGAATTTGGATAACTTTTGATGATTATTACTATTATTCCTATTATCATTATTATTATCATTATTATTATTATTATTATTATTATTATTATTATTATTATTATTATTATTATTATTATTATTATTACTTTAATTATTAGTATTATTGCCAAAAAATATATTATAACTGTAATAATAACAATAATAATAATAATAAGTATAATTATAATAATACTAATTGTTATAATATTGTTATTAATATTATTATTGTTATTATTATCACTATTATTATTTTTACTGGTAGTATAATTGTAAAAATAATTATTATAACAGTAATAATTACAGTAATAACGATATTATTAAAATAATGATATAAATAATGATTATAAAGACGTTATTATGTTATTATTATTGTTATTACTATTACTATTACTATTGTAGTTGTTATTAGTATAGATGTAAAAATATATATTATAACTGCAATAATTGTAATAATAATGATAATAATTGCAATAATGATGATAATGATGATAATGATGATGATAACGATAATAATGATGATAATCATGATAATAATGATGATAATAACAGGAATTGTGTCCATATATAATAAAAAAAGGTAAAAGAAAAAAAATCCCAAAAGTCGAAAAAGCGGCGAAATCTTGCGAAATATAGCCTTTTCAGAGTAGACTCCAAAATGACGTTTTTTCCCTTCATTTGATGATTTTGTCAATTATTAGGATGATAATGATAATAATTACCAGAATTCTATTAATCATGACAATAATGATGATAAAAGTGAGAATAAAGAGAATTTGGATAACATTTGATGATTATTACTATTATTACTATTATCATTATTATTATCATTATTATTATTATTATTATTATTATTATTATTATTATTATTATTATTATTATTATTATTATTATTATTATTATTATTATTATTATTATTATTATTACTTTAATTATTAGTATTATTGCCAAAAAATATATTATAACTGTAATAATAACAACAATAATAATAATAAGTATAATTATAATAATACTAATTGTTATAATATTGTTATTAATATTATTATTGTTATTATTATCATTATTATTATTTTTACTGGTAGTATAATTGTAAAAATTATTATTATAACAGTAATAATTACAGTAATAACGATATTGATTAAAATAATGATAATAATGACGTTACTATTGTTATTATTATTGTTATTACTATTATTATTGTATTGTTATTAGTATAGATGTAAAAATATATATTATAACTGCAATAATTGCAATAATAATGATAATAATTGCAATAATGATGATAATAATTCCAATAATGATGATAATGATGATGATAATGATGATGATAATGATGATAATGATGATGATAGCGATAGTAATGATGATAATCATGATAATAACGATGATAATAACAGGAATTGTGTCCATATATAATAAAAAAGGTAAAAGAAAAAAAATCCCAAAAGTCGAAAAAGCGACAAAATCTAGCGAAATATAGGCTTTTGAGAGTAGACTCCAAAATGACGTTTTTTCCATTCATTTGATAATTCTGGCAATTATTAGGGGAATAATGATAATAATTACCAGAATTCTATTAATCATGACAATAATGATGATAAAAGTGAGAATAAAGAGATTTTGGATAACATTTGATGATTATTACTATTTTTATTATTATCATTATTATTGTTATTATTATTATTATTATTATTATTATTATTATTATTATTATTATTATTATTATTATTATTATTATTATTATTATTATTATTACTTTAATTATTAGTATTATTGCCAAAAAATATATTATAACTGTAATAATAATAATAATAATAATAATAATAAGTATAATTATAATAATACTAATTGTTATAATATTGTTATTAATATTATTATTGTTATTATTATCATTATTATTATTTTTACTGGTAGTATAATTGTAAAAATAATTATTATAACAGTAAAAATTACAGTAATAACGATATTAATTAAAATAATGATATAAATAATGATTATAAAGACGTTATTATTGTTATTATTATTGTTATTACTATTATTATTGTAGTTGTTATTAGTATAGATGTAAAAATATATTTATAACTGAATAATTCAAAATAATGATAATAATTGCAATAATGATGATAATAATTGCAATAATGATGATAATGATGATGATAATGATGATAATGATGATAATGATGATGATAACGATAATAATGATAATAATCATGATAATAATGATGATAATAACAGAAATTGTGTCCATATATAAGAAAAAAAAGGTAAAAGAAAAAAAATCCCAAAAGTCGAAAAAGCGTCAAAATCTAGCGAAATATAGCCTTTTGAGAGGAAACTCCAAAATGACGTTTTTTTCCATTCATTTGATGATTCTGGCAATTATTAGGGTAATAATGATAATGATTACCAGAATTCTATTCATCATGACAATAATGATGATAAAAGTGAGAATAAAGAGAATTTGGATAACATTTGATGATTATTACTATTATTACTATTATTATTATTATTATTATTATTATTATTATTATTATTATTATTATTATTATTATTATTATTATTATTATTATTATTTTTATTTTAATTATTAGTATTATTGCCAAAAAATATATTATAACTGTAATAATAACAATAATAAATATAATGAGTATAATTATAATAATACTAATTGTTATATATTGTTATTAATATTATTATTGTTATTATTATCATTATTATTATTTTTACTGGTAGTATAATTGTAAAAATAATTATTATAACAGTAATAATTACAGTAATAACGATATTAATTAAAATAATGATATAAATAATGATTATAAAGACGTTATTATTGTTTATTATTATTGTTATTACTATTATTATTGTAGTTGTTATTAGTATAGATTTAAAAATATATATTATAACTGCAATAATTCATATAATAATGATAATAATTGCAATAATGATGATAATAATTGCAATAATGATGATAATGATGATGATAATGATGATGATAATGATGATAATGATGATGATAACGATAATAATGATGATAATCATGATAATAATGATTATAATACAAGAAATTGTGTCCATATATAATAAAAAAAGGTAAAAGAAAAAAATCCCAAAAGTCGAAAAAGGCAAAATCTAGCGAAATATAGCCTTTTGAGAGTAACTCCAAATGACGTTTTTTCCATTCATTTGATGATTCTGGCAATTATTAGGGTAATAATGATAATAATTACCAGAATTCTATTAATCATGACAATAATGATGATAAAAGTGAGAATAAAGAGAATTTGGATAAAATTTGATGATTATTACTATTATTACTATTATCATTATTATTCTCATTATTATTATTATTATTATTATTATTATTATTATTATTATTATTATTATTATTATTATTATTATTATTATTACTTTAATTATTAGTATTATTGCCAAAAAATATATTATAACGTAATAATAACAATAATAATAATAATAAGTATAATTATAATAATACTAATTGTTATAATATTGTTATTAATATTATTATTGTTATTATTATCATTATTATTATTTTTACCGGTAGTATAATTGTAAAAATAATTATTATAACAGTAATAATTACAGCAATAACGATATTAATTTAAATAATGATATAAATAATGATTATAAGACGTTATTATTGTTATTATTATTGTTATTATATTATTATTGTAGTTGTTATTAGTATAGATGTAAAAATATATATTATAACTGCAATAACTACAGTAATAATGATAATAATTGCAATAATGATGATAATAATTGCAATAATGATGATAATGATGATGATAATGATGATAATGATGATGATAACGATAATAATGATGATAATCATGATAATAATGATGATAATAACAGGAATTGTGTCCATATATAATAAAAAAGGTAAAAGAAAAAAAATCCCAAAAGTCGAAAAAGCGGCAAAATCTAGCGAAATTCTCTTTTGAGAGTAGACTCCAAAATGAAGTTTTTTCCATTCATTTGATTGATTCTGGCAATTATTATGGCGTACATGATAATAATTTTTTTTTTTCACCAGAATTCTATTATCTCATGACAAGAAGATAAAAGTGCGAATAAAGAGAATTTGGAGGATAACTTTGATGATTATTTATATTATTATATTATCATTATTATTTAATCATTATTATTATTATTATTATTAGTATTACTATTCTTGTTATTATTATTATTATCATTATTAGTACTTTATTATTAGTATTAGGCCAAAAATATATTCTAACTGTAATACATAAAACAATACTAATAATAATAAGTTAATTCTAATTATACTAATTGTTATAATATTGTTATTAATAGTTATTAGTATTATTATTATCAGTATTATTTTTTTTACTGTAGTTCTAATGTAAAATAATTATTTATAACAGTAATAATACAGTAATAAACGATATTAATTAAAATAATGATATAAATAATGATTCTAAAGACGGATTATTGAATATTATTGTTATTACTATTATTATTGTACTGGTTTATAGATAGATGTAAAAATATATATTATAACTGCAATATGGGATATAATATGCTAATAATTGCAATAATGCTGATAATAATATACAAATAATGATGATAAGATGATGATAATGATGCTAATGATGATGATAACGATAAATAATGATGTAATTAGGATAATTAATGATGATAAGAACAGAATGTGTCTATATATAATTAAAAAAAAAGGTAAAGAAAAAAATCCCAAAAGTCGAAAAAAGCGGCCAAAACTAGCGACATATAGCCTTTGAGAGTAGACACCAAAAATGACGTTTTTTTCCATTCATTTGATGATTCTGGCAATTATTAGGGTATAATGATAAAATTACCAAAATTCTATTAATTAATGGCCAATAATGATGATAAAGTGAGAATGAAGAGGAATTTGGATACACATTTGATGGATTATTACTATTATTTACTATTACATTATTAATTATCATTATTATTATTATTATTATTATTTTATTATTATATTATCTTATATTATTATTACTTTAAATATTAGTATTATTGCAAAAAATATATTATAACTCGTAATATAACACTAAAAATAATAAGAAGTATAATTATAAGAATACTAATTGTTTAGTAATAGTGGTTATTAAATATATTATGTTATCATTATCATGATTATTATTTTGACTGGTAGTATAATTGTAAAAATAATTAGTATAACAGTAATAATTACAGTAATAACGATATTAATTAAAATAATGATATAAATAATGGATTATAAAGGACGTTATTATTGTGATTATATTGTTATTACTAGTATTATTGTAGTTGTTGTATTAGTATAGATGTAAAACTACTATATTATAACTGCAATAATTGCAATACTAATGATAAAAATTGCAATAATGATGATAATAATTGCAATAATGAGATAAGGATGATGAAATGATGATGGATGATGATAATGATGATGATAAACGAATATGATGATAATCAATGCTAATACTGATGTAATAACAGGAATTGTGTCCATATATACAAAAAGGGTAAAGAAAAAAAATCCCACAAGTCGAAAAAGCGGCAATATCTCGCGAATCATCGCCTTTTGAGAGTAGACTCCAAAAATGACGTTTTCTCATTCATTGGATAATTCTGGCAATTTTATTAGGATTACTGAAATAATACCAGAATTCTAGTAATCATGACAATAATGATGATAAAAAGTGAGAATAAAGCGATTTGGATAACCCATTTGATGATTATTACTAATATTAATATTACATTAATTATTATTATTATTATTATTTGTATTATTATTATATTATTATTATTATATTATATTATATTTTATTATTATTTATTTTATTACTTTAATTATTAGTATATTGCCAAAAAATCTATTAAAACTGTAATAATCAACAATAATAATAACAAGAAATTATAATTATAAATAATACTAATTGTGATAAGCTTGTTATTAATATATTATTGCCAATGTATTATCATTATTATTATTTTTTAATGGTAGTATAATTTGTAAAAAAATAATATATTATAACCAGTAATAATTACATTAATAACGATATTAAAAAATAATGATATTGAATTCATGATATAAAGACGTTTATTTTCTTATTATTATGGTATTACTATTATTATGTAGTTGTTATTAGATAGATGAAAAATATATACTATAACTGCAATAATGCAAATTAATGATGATAATAATTGCAATAATGATGATATGATGATTGATAATGATGATAATGATTGATATATGATGATGATAACGATAACAATGATGATAATCATGATAAATAATGATGATAATAACAGGAAATAGTGTCCATATATAATAAAAAAAAAAGGTAAAAAGAAAAAAAAAACCCAAAGTCGAAAAAGCGGCAAAATCTAGCGAAATTAGACTTTTGAGAGTATGACTCCAAATGACCGTTTTCCATTCATTGATGATTCTGGCAAATTAGTGTAATAATGATAATAATTACCAGAATTCTATTAACTCATGACAATAATGAGATTAAAAGTAGAATAAAGAGAAGTCGGGATAACATTTGATTGAGTATTACATATTATTACCATTATCATTATTTGATTATCATGCTTATTTATTATTATTATTATTATTATTATATTATTATTTATTATTATTATATTATTATTATTATTATTATTATATTATTATTACTTTAATTATTAGTATTATTGCCAAAAAATATATTATAACTGTTATAATAACAATAATAAAATAATTATAGGTAAATTCATAAATAATACTAATGTGATAATATTTTGGTATTAAATATTATTATAGTTTATTATATCTATTATTATTCTTTACGGTAGTATAATTGCAAAAACTAAATTATTTTTATAAAAACAGTAATAATTACGTAATAACTATATTAATAAAAATAATGATATAAATAATGATTATAAGACGTCATTATTGTATTATTATTGGTATTACTATAATTGTAGTTGGTACTAGTTATAGATGTAAAAATATAATTATATAACTGCAATAATTGATATAATAATGAAATAATGCAAATTAATGATGATAATAATTGCAACAATGATTGCTAATGATGATAAATGATGATAATGATTGATAATGATGATGATACGAGAATAATGCTGATAATCGAGGCTAATTAATTGACGATAAAAAGGAATTGTGTCCATATATAATAAAAAAAAAGGTAATAAAAGAAAAAAAAAATCCCAAAGTCGAAAAAAGCGGCAAAATCTAGCGAAATATAGCCTTTTGAGAGTAGACTCCAAAAAGGACGTTTTTCCAATCATTTGATGATTCTGGCAATTATTTAAGGGTAATAATGATAATAAGTACCAGAATCCATTAATCATGAAAATAAATGATGATTAAAATGAGAAATTAAAGAGAATTTGTGATAACATTTGATATTATTACTATTATTACTATTTCATTCTAGTATCATTATTATTTTTTTATTATTATTATTATTATTATTATTATTTTTATTACTTTAATTATTAGTATTATTTCCAAAAAATATATTATAACTGTAATAATAACAAAATAATATTAATAATAAGTATAATATAATAATACTAAGATGTATAATATTGTTATAATATTATATGGTATTATTTATAATTATATTATTTTTTACTGGTAGATAATTTAAAAAAATAATATATGACAGTAATAATTACAGTAATAACGATTTTAATAAAAACTAAAGATATAAAATAATGATTATAAAAGACGTTATTATGTTATTATATGTTATACATTTTATTTGTAGGTTGTTATTAGTATAGATGTAAAGTAATATTATAACTGCAATAATTGCAATAATACTGGATAATAATTGCAATAATGATGATAATAATTGCAATAATGATGATAATGATGATGATAATGATGATAATGATGATAATGATGATGATAAGATAATAGTGATGATAATCATGATAATAATGATTGATAATAAACAGGAAAATTTGGCCCTATATAATAAAAAAAAAAAAAAGGTAAAAGAAAAAAATCCCAAAAAGTCGAAAAAAAAAGCGGGCAAAATTTAGGAAATATTAGCCTTTGAGAGTAGACTCATAATGACGTTTTTTCCATTTTAGATGATTCTGGCAATTATTGGGTAATAATGATTAATAATACTCAGAATTCTATTAATCATGACAAGAATGATGATAAAAAGTGATAATAAAGAGAATTTGGATAAATTGATGATTATACTATCATTAATATTATCATTATTATTATCATTATGATTCGTTATTATTATTATTATTATTATTATTATTATTATTTATTTATATTACTTTAATTATGTATAGTATTGCAAAAAATATATTATAACTGTAATAATAAACAATAATAAATAAATATTAAGTATAATTATAGGTAATACTAATCGTTATAATATGGTACTAAAATTATTATGTTTATTATTATCAGTATTAGTTATTTTTACTGGTAGGATAAATTGAACAAAAACTAATTATATAACAGTAATAATACAGTAATAAAACACCCGATATTAATAAACTAAATGATATAAATAAATGATTATAAAAAGACGTTATTATTGGTATGTATATTGTTATTACTATTCTATTGTAGTTGTTATTGTATAAGATGTAAAAATATATATTATAACTGCAATAATTGCAATAATAAATGATAATAATTGCAATAATGTGATAATAATTGCAATAATGATTGATAATGATGATGATAATGATGATAATGATGATACTGATGATGATAAACGATAATACTGATGATAATCATGATAATAATAATGATGGATAATAACAGGAATTGTGTCATAGAAATAAAAAAGAAAGGTAAAAGAAAAAAAATCACAAAAGTCGAACAAAAAGCGGCAAAATCTAGCGAAATATAGCTTTTGAGAGTAGACTCCAAAATGATCGTTTTCCAATTCATTGATGATTCTGGCCAAATTATTAGGGTAATAAATGATAAATAATTCCCAGGAATTCTATTAATCCTGACAATAATGATGATAAAAAGTGAGAATAAAAGTAGAATTGGATAACATTTGATGATTATTACTATTATTACTATTATCATTATTATTATCTATTATTGTTCACGCCGGTCCGCTCGTCTCTCTGCCACCAACACAAGGGCAGGGCTATGGCAGACGGCCGTGATGTTATAACAGGTCGTGAACACTGAACAGCTCCAAAGAGGCACAGAGCACCACAGCGTCCAGAACCCCACCAGGGGAACGCCAAAGGGCGAGGCAGGGGCACGAAAAAACACACGATGACAGTCTTTCCTTTAGTTACACAAGTTATTTACCCCGTACACTGTTCTGATAGGGCACAATACAGGGGGAAACCAGCATGTCACACAGCAACAATCAGCTTATAAAAGGGCAACACCATGTTTATCTCAGGTCACAAGGGCACGCACGAGGTCTTCACAGGAGCAGCACCCAAACGCGTCTATGGCCTTGTTCCTCCGCTCAAGCAGCTGCGTCATGTTTTGCCAAGGTCCCTTCATGTTAAACACATGCCCAGGTCATCCTTTTCATGTTAACGATGTTTTTTTTCGCACAGAGACAAAGACCCATGGCGTAGCACATCCACCCTTATCAAGCAGACGCCGTCTGCTCTGACATACCTAAACCTGAAACAAAACTACTGAAAAAATTTAATAAAATTAGTCTCAAGAAAAAACAAAATTCTTTCAAACTAAAGTAACCGTAATTGAAAATTAGTTCTCAGAAAACACAAAAAATCCTTTTCATCCAGTGCGGCTTTCTTCGGCTCTTGATGGGGTCGCTTCTGGAGGAGGTGGGCGGCGGTAGAATTGCAGAGTGGCACCAAGAGGTTATCTCCTGCCCCAAGACCTGGGGACATCGTCACCATTTGGACGTCTGTTGCACGCCCTCACAGGTCCAAATTGCTCTCACTCATCTCGGTCAGCGATGCCACGGCCTCATCGGGGGGCCCCCCCCCGGCTATGGGGCTAGGTCATATTCCTTTGCACCATGGCGCCCCAGGAGTAGCTTCCTGGCCCATGGTAACGCACAGCCGGTGCGCCAGTCCTCGAAGGAATCAGGCAACGGGCCCCACACAAACCAAACTACTCGCTCCCTGACGACTTCTTCTGGGACACTCCACTTCCTCACAAGTGCCCCAGTTTGCACAGCTGGCACCTTCGTGGCCTACGGAGAAGTGGCTACCCACACGGTAACTAACCCTCCCCTGGTCCAACAGCTCCGCCCAACCCACTACGCCATCAGCAGCTGAAGGTTATTGGGATGGGCTCCACGAGGCCCCCCTACTCTAACGTATCACTCTTGGACAGTCGACACCAGATTCTAGACTCTGTCCTGGGGGCAAGGTGCAGTCGCTCAGGCCGTAACTCCTCCTGCACGCCAACCTCTGGAAGCAAGGGCACATCTTCACCGTGCACCCTCACCAGCTCAGTCCAAGGTCGCCCACGCCTTACTCTGCGTCAGGTAGTCAAGGCCCAGCAAGGCAGGCTCGTCCAGATCGGCCACATCCACCGTCAAGCCGCGCACGTGATGCCCTCGCCAATACAAGGCCTACACTGGGCCCCCTCTTGAGCTGCACACAATGCCGCCCGTGACACACAAAGTCTCTGTGGTGCGTCTGGAAGTCGCATAGTGGCAAACATATCAGGCCGCAACTAGGGTCTCTCAGCCCAGTGTTCCACTGTCAGGCGGGCATGGCTTCCCATATACTGAGCCCTCCACCTGAATCGTGCTGGTTCGGACGGCAGCTGACCCAAGTCGGGGCCCGGGAAACCGAGGACGGCTGGGTTTACGGGCCCCCTTCGCCAGCCCTGTCCGAGTTTTCTCCTGTACCACTTCCTAGCCTTAGGCACATGCACTCGGATGCTGACCATACCGCCACAAGCATTGCAGCACTCTGGAAGGCATCAGAATCCGTATGCTTTGATAGGGGGGGATAGTGCTACGGTCCAGTGGGTCTTTGTCTCTGTGCGAAACATGTGTTAACATGAAAAGGATGACCTGGGCATGTGTTAAACATGAAGGGACCTGGGCAAACAGGATGCAGCTGGCTGTGAGCGGAGGAAAAAAACAAGCAAGAGACGCAGTTTGGGTGCTGCTCTGTGAAGACCTCGTTCGTGCACTTGTGGAAACCTGAGATCAAACTGGTTGTTGCCCGTTATAAGCTTGTATTGTGCTGTGTGACATGTGGGTTTCCCCCTGTATTGTGCCTATAGAAAAGTGTACGGGTAAATAAACTTGTGTAAATAAAGGAAGACTGTCATCGTGGTTTATTCGTGGCCCTGCCCTCGCCATTGGCGTTTCCCCTGGTGTGTTCGGGCGCTGTGGTGCTCGGTGCCTCTTGGAGATGTTCAGTGTTCACGGGACCTGTATATACCACGCCGTCTGCTAAGCCTGCTTTGTGTTGGGGCAGGAGGACGAGGCGGACTGGCGTAACAAATGGTGTAGGAGTGGGATTTGTGGATATTGATCAGTGAGAGCGCCGAATTATCATGTTCTCCAAAGATGGCCGGCAGCCATGAGGGAGAGGAGCTATGACTGAGGCAGGCACGAGTGAGTGAAGCCGAGCCAGATGGACGCTGATCACTTCCATGCTGGCCGGTCTGAGGGAGGAAATTGGTTTATAACGGGCAACACCAGTTTATCTCAGGTCAAAGGGCATTGCACGAGGTCTTCACAAGGAGCAGCACCCAAATGCGTCTCTAGGCTTGTTTCCTCCGCTCCACAGGCCAGCTGCGTCATAGTTTTGCCCAGGTCCCTTAATGGTAAAACATGCCCAGGTCATCCTGCATGTAACGCATGTTTCGCACAGGAGACCAAAGGACCCACATGGCGTACATTAGATATGTATTATTATATTATTATTACGATTATTATTAGTATTATTATGATTTATTATTATTATTTTAATTATTAGTATTAATGCCAAAAAAATTATATTATAACTGTAAAATAACAATAATAAATAGTAAGTATAATTATTAATAAGAACTAATTGTTATAATATTGTTATTATTATTATTATTGTTATTATTATCATTTTATATTTTACTGGTAGTATAATTGTAAAAATAATATTATAACCGTATATACAGTAACTAAACGATATAATTAAAATAATGATTCTAAAGAATGATTATAAAGACGTATTTTTATTATTATGTTATTTACTATTATTATGTAGTTGTATTAAGTATAGATGTAAAAATATATATATAACTGCAAATAATTGCAATAATATGATTAATAATTGCAATAATGATGATAATAATTACAATAATGATGATAATGATGTATGATAATGATGATGGATACGATAATAAGTGATGATATCATGATAATAAAGTGATAATAGAGAATTGTGGCCATGATTATAAAAAAAAAGGTTAAACTTCCAAAAAAAAATCACGAAAGTCGAAAAAGCGGCAAAAATCTACAGAAAATATAAAGCATTTGGAGAGTAGCTCCAAAATGACGTTTTTTTTCCATTTCATTTTGATGATTTCTGGCAATTATAGGGTAATAATGATAATAATTTACACAGAAATTCTATTAATCATGAAATAATGATAATTAAACGTGAGAATGAAGAGGAATTGGGGATAAACATTTGATGATTATACGGTTTATCCTATTATCATATTATCTTCATTATTATTATTATTATATTATTACTATTATTATTATATTATTATTATTACTATATTATTATTGACTTTAATTATAGTATTATTGCCAAAAAATATATTATCACGGTAATAAGAAACAATAATAATAATAATAAGCCTAATTATAATATACTAATTGTTATTAATATTGTTATAATATTATGATTGTTATATTTCATTATATTAATTTTTGCTGGTGAGATTATTATAAAAAAATAATTATTTATAACCAGTAATAATTACAGTAATAACGATATTAATTAAAATAATGATATAAATAAGGATTATAAAAACCGTTATTATGTTATTTATTATTGTTATTACTATTATTATGTAGTTGTTTTAGTTATAGATGTAAAAATATATATTATACCTGCAAAATGCAATAATAATGATAATAATGCACTAATGAGATAATAATTGCTAATGATGCTGATAATGATGATGATAATGATGATAATGATGTAATGATGATGTATAAAACACGATAATAATGAGGATAATCATGAATATAATGATGATAATAACAGGGAAATTGTGTTCCATATATAATAAAAAAGGTAAAAGAAAAAAAATTCCAAAAGTCGAAAAAGCGGCCAAAATCTAGCGGAATATAAGCCTTTTGAGAGCAAACTCCAAAATGACGTTTTGTCCATCATTTGATGATTCTGGCAATCATTAGGCGTAATAATGATAAAATTACCAGAATTCTATTAATCATGACCATAATGATGATTTAAAAAGTGAGAATAAAAAGAATTTGGATAACATTTGATGGATTATACTATTATTACTATTATTATTATTATTATTATTATTATTATTATTATTATTATTACTATTATCATTATTACTTTAATTATTAATATTATTGCAAAAAATATATTATAACTGTAATAATAACAATAATATAATAATAAGTATAATTATAATAATACTATTGTTACAATATTTTTATAATATTATTATTGTTATTATTATCATTATTATTATTTTTACTGGTAGTATAATTGTAAAAATAATTATCATAACAGTAATAATTACAGTAATAACGATATTGATTAAAATAATGATATAAATAATGATTATAAAGACGTTATTATTGTTATTATTATTGTTATTACTATTATTATTGTAGTTGTTATTAGTATAGATGTAAAAATATATATTATAACTGCAATAATTGCAATAATAATGATAATAATTGCAATAATGATGACAATAATTGCAATAATGATGATAATGATGATGATAATGATGATAATGATGATAATGATGATGATAACGATAATAATGATGATAATCATGATGATAATGATGATAATAACAGGAATTGTGTCCATATATAATAAAAAAAAAAGGTAAAAGAAAAAAAAATCCCAAAAGTCGAAAAAGCGGCAAAATCTAGCGAAATATAGCCTTTTGAGAGTAGACTCCAAAATGACGTTTTTTCCATTCATTTGATGATTCTGGCAATTTTTAGGGTAATAATGATAATAATTACCAGAATTCTATTAATCATGACAATAATGATGATAAAAGTGAGAATAAAGAGAATTTGGATAACATTTGATGATTATTACTATTATTATTCTTATCATTATTCTTATCATTATTATTATTATTATTATTATTATTATTATTATTATTATTATTATTATTATTATTATTACTTTAATTATTAGTATTATTGCCAAAAAATATATTATAACTGTAATAATAACAATAATAATTATAATAAGTATAATTATAATAATACTAATTGTTATAATATTGTTATTAATATTATTATTGTTATTATTATCATTATTATTATTTTTACTGGTAGTATAATTGAAAAATAATTATTATAACAGTAATAATTACAGTAATAGCGATATTAATTAAAATAATGATATAAATAATGATTATAAAGACGTTATTATTGTTATTATCATTGTTATTACTATTATTATTGTAGTTGTTATTAGTATAGATGTAAAAATATATATTATAACTGCAATAATTGCAATAATAATGATAATAATTGCAATAATGATGATAAAAATTGCAATAATCATGATAATGATGATGATAATGATGATAATGATGATGATAACGATAATAATGATGATAATCATGATGATAATGATGATAATAATAGGAATTGTGTCCATATATGATAAAAAAAAGGTAAAAAAAAAAATCCCAAAAGTCGAAAATGCGTCAAAATCTAGCGAAATATAGCCTTTTGAGAGTAGACTCCAAAATGACGTTTTTTTCCATTCATTTGATGATTCTGGCAATTATTAGGGTAATAATGATAATAATTACCAGAATTCTATTAATCATGACAATAATGATGATAAAAGTGAGAATAAAGAGAATTTGCATAACATTTGATGATTGTTACTATTATTACTATTATCATTATTATTACATTATTATTATTATTATTATATTATTATTATTATTATTATTATTATTATTATTACTTTAATTATTAGTATTATTGCCAAAAAATATATTATAACTGTAATAATAACAATAATAATAATAATAGGTATAATTATAATAATACTAATTGTTATAATATTGTTATTAATATTATTATTGTTATTATTATCATTATTATTTTTACTGGTAGTATAATTGTAAAAATTATTATTACAACTGTAATAATTACAATAATAATGATAATATTGCAATAATGATATAATAATTGCAATAATGATTATATGATGATGATATATTATAATGATGATGATAGATAATAGAATATTAAAATATATATATGATAATAACAGAATATGTCCAATCAATAATATAAAAAAAAGTAAAAGAAAAAATCCAAAATCGAAAAGCGCAAATTAGCGAAAATAGCTTTGAGAGTAAACTCCAAAATGACGTTTTTCCATCAATTGAGTTTTGGAAATTAAAAAAGGGTAAAAGAAAAAATTACCAGACATCAAATGACACAAATGATTAAAAGTGAGAAAAAGAGATTTGGATAAATAAATGTACGTATTATTACCTATTCATTTGATATTTTCATTATTTAGTATTATTATATTAATTACAGATTATTATTATTATTATATTATTTATTATTAAATTGAAATTAATTATTATTTGGATACTTGATTATTGCAAAAAATTATTATACTTAATAATAACAATAATATATATATACAATTATAATTATATATACAAATTTTTATTATTATTATTATTATATTATTATTATTTTTACTTAATTTCAGTATTATTTCGAAGTATATAATGTAAAAATAATTATATAACAATAAATTATACAGTAATAACGATTTAATTAAAATAAATATAAATAATGATTATAAAAGTTATTATTTTATTTTTTTTATGTATATTATTGTAGTTGTTATTATAAGATGTAAATAATTATATAAACTGCTAATTGCAATAATAATGATAATAATGCATAAATATGATATAAGAGTAATATGATGATATGTATTGTTATATTGATTACGATATAATGATGATAATCGTGATAAAATATGATAATACGAATTGTGTCCATATATAATAAAAAAGGTAAAAGAAAAAAAATCCCAAAAGTCGAAAAAGTGGCAAAATCTAGCGAAATATAGCCTTGTGAGAGTAGACTCCAAAATGACGTATTTTCCATTCATTTGATGATTCTGGCTATTATTAGGGTAATAATGATAATAATTACCAGAATTCTATTAATCATGACAATAATGATGATAAAAGTGAGAATCAAGAGAATTTGGATAACATTTGATGATTATTACTATTATTGCTATTATTATTATTATTATTATTATTATTATTATTATTATTATTATTATTATTATTATTATTATTATCATTACTTTAATTATTAGTATTATTGCCAATAAATATATTATAACTGTAATAATAACAATAATAATAATAATAAGTATAATTATAATAATACTAATTGTTATAATATTGTTATTAATATTATTATTGTTATTACTATTATTATTGTAGTTGTTATTAGTATAGATGTAAAAATATATATTATAACTGCAATAATTGCAATAATGATGATAATAATTGCAATAATGATGATAATGATGATGATAATGATGATAATGATGATGATAACGATAATAATTATGATAATCATGATAATAATGATGATAATAACAGGAATTGTGTCCATATATAATAAAAAAAGGTAAAAGAAAAAAAATCCCAAAAAACATAATAATTACAGTAATAACGATATTAACTAAAATAATGACATAAATAATGACTATAAAGACGTTATTTTTGTTATTATTATTGTTATTACTATTATTTTTGTAAGTTAATAGTTATAGAATAATGATAATAATTGCAATAATGATGATAATAATTGCAATAATGATGATAATGATGATGATAATGATGATAATGATGATAATGATGATGATAACGACTATAATGATGATAATCATGATAATAATGATGATAATAACAGGAATTGTGTCCATATATAATAAAAAAAAGGTAAAAGAAAAAAAATCCCAAAAGTCGAAAAAGCGGCAAAATCTAGCGAAATATAGCCTTTTGAGAGTAGACTCCAAAATGACGTTTTTCCATTCATTTGATGATTCGGGCAATTATTAGGGTAATAATGAAAAATAATTACCTGAATTCTATTAATCATGACAATAATGATGATAAAAGTGAGAATAAAGAGAATTTGGATAACATTTGATGATTATTAATATTATTACTATTATCATTATTATTATATTATATATTATTATTATTATTATTATTATTATTATTATTACTTAATTATTAGTATTATTGCCAAAAAATATATTATAACTGTAATAATAACAATAATAATAATAATAAGTATAATTATAATAATACTAATTGTTATAATATTGTTATTAATATTATTATTATTGTTATTATTATCATTATTATTATTTTTACTGGTAATATAATTGTAAAAATAATTATTATAACAGTAATAATTACAGTAATAACGATATTAATTAAAATAATGATATAAATAATGATTATAAAGACGTTATTATTGTTATTATTATTGTTATTACTATTATTATTGTAGTTGTTATTAGTATAGATGTAAAAATATATATTATAACTGCAATAATTCCAATGATAATGATAATAATTGCAATAATGATGATAATAATTGCAATAATCATGATAATGATGATGATAATGATGATAATGATGACGATAACGATAATAATGATGATAATCATGATGATAATGATGATAATAACAGGAATTGTGTCCATATATAATAAAAAAAGGTAAAAAAAAAAAATCACAAAAGTCGAAAAAGCGGCAAAATCTAGCGAAATATAGCCTTTTGAGAATAGACTCCAAAATGACGTTTTTTCCATTCATTTGATGATTCTGGCAAATATTAGGGTAATAATGATAATAATTACCAGAATTCTATTAATCATGACAATAATGATGATAAAAGTGAGAATAAAGAGAATTTGGATAACATTTGATGATTATTACTATTATTACTATTATCATTATTATTATTATTATTATTATTATATTATTATTATTATTATTATTATTATTATTATTATTATTATTATTATTATTGTTATTATTATTATTATTATTGTTATTATTATCATTATTATTATTTTTACTGGTAGTATAATTGTAAAAATAATTATTATAACAGTAATAATTACAGTAATAACGATATTAATTAAAATAATGATATAAATAATGATTATAAAGACGTGATTATTGGTATTATTATTGTTATTACTATTATTATTGTAGTTGTTATTAGTATAGATGTAAAAATATATATTATAACTGCAATAATTGCAATAATAATGATAATAATTGCAATAATGATGATCATAATTGCAATAATCATGATAATGATGATGATAATGATGATAATGATGATAATGATGACGATAACGATAATAATGATGATAATCATGATGATAATGATGATAATAACAGGAATTGTGTCCATATATAATAAAAAAGGTAAAAGAAAAAAAATCACAAAAGTCGAAAAAGCGGCAAAATCTAGCGAAATATAGCCTTTTGAGAACAGACTCCAAAATGACGTTTTTTCCATTCATTTGATGATTCTGGCAATTGTTAGGGTAATAATGATAATAATTACCAGAATTCTATTAATCATGACAATAATGATGATAAAAGTGAGAATAAAGAGAATTTGGATAACATTTGATCATTATTATTATTATTATTATTATTATTATTATTATTATTATTATTATTATTATTATTATTATTATTATTATTATTATTATTATTATTATTACTTTAATTATTAGTATTATTGCCAAAAAATATATTATAACTGTAATAATAACAATAATAATAATAATAAGTATAATTATAATAATACTAATTGTTATATTTTTGTTATTAATATTATTATTGTTATTATTATCATTATTATTATTTTTACTGGTAGTATAATTGTAAAAATAATTATTATAACAGTAATAATTACAGTAATAACGTTATTAATTAAAATAATGATATAAATAATGATTATAAAGACGTTATTATTGTTATTATTATTGTTATTAATATTATTATTGTAGTTGTTATTAGTATAGATGTAAAAATATATAATATAACTGCAATAATTGCAATAATAATGATAATAATTGCAATAATGATGATAATAATTGCAATAATGATGATAATGTTGATGATAATGATGATAATGATGATAATGATGATGATAACGATAATAATGATGATAATCATGATAATAATGATAATAACAGGAATTGTGTCCATATATAATAAAAAAAAAAGGTAAAAGAAAAGAAATCCCAAAAGTCGAAAAAGCGGCAAAATCTAGCGAAATAATGTTATTGAGAGTAAACTCCAAAATGACGTATTTTCCATTCATTTGATGATTCTGGCAATTATTAGGGTAATAATGAAAATAATTACCAGAATTCTATTAATCATGACAATAATGATGATAAAAGTGAGAATAAAGAAAATTTGGATAACATTTGATGATTATTACTATTATTACTATTATCGTTATTATTATCATTATTATTATTATTATTATTGTTATTACTATTATTATTGTAGTTGTTATTAGTATAGATGTAAAAATATATATTATAACTGCAATAATTGCAATAATAATGATAATAATTGCAATAATGATGATAATAATTGCAATAATGATGATAATGATGATGATAATGATGATAATGATGATAATGATGATGATAACGATAATAATGATGATAATCATGATAATAATGATGATAGTAACAGGAATTGTGTCCATATATAATAAAAAAGCTAAAAGAAAAAAAATCCCAAAAGTCGAAAAAGCGGCAAAATCTAGCGAAATATAGCCTTTTGAGAGTAGACTCCAAAATGACGTTTTTTTCCATTCATTCGATGATTCTGGCAATTATTAGGGTAATAATGATAATAATTACCAGAATTCTATTAATCATGACAATAATGATGATAAAAGTGAGAATAAAGAGAATTTGGATAACATTTGCTGATTATTACTATTATTACTATTATAATTATTATTATCATTATTATTATTATTATTATTATTATTATTATTATTATTATTATTATTATTTTTATTATTATTATTATTATTATTATTATTATTATTATTATTATTATTATTATTATTATTATTATTATTATTATTATTACTTTAATTATTAGTATTATTGCCAAAAAATATATTATAACTGTAATAATAACAATAATAATAATAATAAGTATAATTATAATAATACTAATTGTTATAATATTGTTATTAATATTATTATTGCTATTATTATCATTATTATTATTTTTACTGGTAGTATAATTGTAAAAATAATTATTATAATAGTAATAATTACAGTAATAACGATATTAATTGCAATAATGATGAAAATGATGATGATAAGGATGATGATAACGATAATAATGATGATAATCATGATAATAATGATGATAATAACAGGAATTGTGTCCATATATAATAAAAAAAAAGGTAAAATAAAAAAAATCCCAAAAGTCGAAAAAGCGGCAAAATCTAGCGAAATATAGCCTTCTGAGAGTAGACTCCAAAATGACGTTTTTTCCATTTATTCTATGATTCTGGCAATTATTAGGGTAATAATGATAATAATTACCAGAATTCTATTAATCATGACAATAATGATGATAAAAGTGAGAATAAAGAGAATTTGGATAACATTTGATGATTATTACTATTATTACTATTATCATTAATATTATCATTATTATTATTATTATTATTATTATTATTATTATTATTTATTATTATTATTTTATATTATTATTATTTTTATTACTTTAATTATTAGTATTTTTGCCAAAAAAATATTATAACTGTAATAATAACAATAATTATAATAATAAGTATAATTTATAATAATACTAATTGTTTTAATATTGTTATTAATATTATTATTTTTATTATTATATTATTATTATTTTTACTTTTAGTATAATTGTAAAAAAATATATTATAACAGTAATAATACAGTAATAACGAATATTAATTAAAATAATTGATATAAAAAAATGATTATAAAGACGTTATTATGTTATTTTATTGTTATTAATTTATTATTGTAGTTGTTATTAGGTATAAGATGTAAAAATATATTTTATAACTGCAATAATTGCAATAATAATGATAATATAATTGCAAGTAATGATGATAATAATTGCATTATATGATTATAATGATGTGATAATGATGATAATGATTATAATATATGATAACGATAATAATGATGATAATCATGATAATAATGATCATAATAACAGGAATTGTGTCCATATATAATAAACAAAGGTATAAAAGAAAAAAAATCCAAAGAGTCGAAAAAGCGGCAAAATTCTAGCGAAATATAACCTTTTGAGAAGTAGACTCCAACATGACGTTTTTTCCATTCATTTGATGATTCTGGCAATTTTAGAGGTAAATAATGATAATAATTACCAGAATTCAATTAATCATGACATAATGATGATAAAGTGAGAATAAAGAGAATTTGGATAACATTGATGATTATTACTATTATTACTATTCATCATTATATATCATATTATATATATAATATTATATTATATTATTATTATTATTATTATTTTAAATTATTATTATTATTATTATTATTATTATATTATTATTATTATTATTTTTAATTATTACTTTTTAATTATTAGTATTACGCCAAAAAATATATTATAACTGTAATAATAACAATAATAATAATAATAAGTATAATTATAATAATACAAATTGTTTATAATATTGTTTTTATATTATTATTGTTATTATTATCATTAATATTATTTTTACTGGTAGTATAATTGTAAAAATAATTATTATAACAGTAATAATTACAGTAATAACGATATTAATTAAATTAATGATATAAATAAGATTATAAAGACGTTATTATTGTATTATTATTGTTATACTATTATTATTGTAGTTGTTGTGTATATAGAGTAATAAATATATAATTATAACTAAAGATATTGCAAAAAAAATAATTATTAATAATTGCAATAATGAGATAATCATGTAATAATGATGAAATAACAGGAATTGTGTCCATATATAATAAAAAAGGTAAAAAAAAAAAAAATCCCAAATGTCAAAAAGCGGCAAAATCTAGCGAATATAACCTTTTGAGAGTAGGACTCCAAAATGACGTTTTTTCCATTCATTGATGATCTGGCAAATTTTAGGGTAATAATGATTTAAAAATTACCAGAATTTTATTTAAACATGACAATAATGGATTTAAAAGTGAGAATAAAGAGAATTTGGATAACATTTGATGATTATTACTATTTTTACTATTATCATATTATATTATTATTTTATTATTATTATTATTATTATTATTAATATTATTATTATTTATTTTATTTTACTTTTTTATTTATTTTTTTTTTACTTTAATTATTTGTATTATTGGCAAAAAAAATGTATTATAACTGTAATAATAACAATAAAAAATAATAATAAGTATAATTATAATAATTTTAAAATTTTTATAATATTGTTATTTATATTATTATTGTATTTTTATAATTAAAATTATTTTTATGGTAGTTTTAATTGTAAAAATATTATTATAACAGTAATAATTACAGTAATAAACGATATTAAATAAATAATGATATAAATATGATTATAAAGACGTTATTAGTTATTACTATTATTATTGTAGTTTTTATTAGTATAGATGTAGAAATATGTTATAACTGCAAAATTGCATAATAATGATAATAATTTCAATAATGATGATAATAATTGCAATAAATGATGATAATGATGATGATAACGATAAAATGATGATAATCATGATAATAATGATGATAATAACAGGAATTTGTCCATATATAATGAAAAAAAGGTAAATGAAAAAAAATCCCAAAAGTCGAAAAAGCGGCAAAATCTAGCGAAATATAGCCTCTTGAGAGTAGACCAAAATAATGTTTTTTCCATCATTTGATTTATTTGCAATATAGGGTAAAATGATAATAATTACCCGAATTCATTAATCCAAAAA